>NW_017804845.1:309945-349387 GCF_001891065.2 Hippocampus comes
TAGCCCCCCCCGCCCCAGCCCCCCCCCCCCCCCCCCCCCAATTCAGCTCTCACACTTCCTCCGCGAACACAATCAGCAAGCGTATAATCACACATGGATTGTTCCACCTCCAAAGGAAACACGGCCCTCTCTCTCGGCCTTCTTCCCACAACCCACACAACATTCCCCCCTATCTCAAAACATGACCATGTGCACCGAAGGACGCCCAACCGCACTATCAAGTGGAGCCGTCATCTAGCCAAAGTTCAAAACCGTGACACGTAAAAACGAGATCCCGGTGCGACACGATGACTCCATGTGCTTCATTTTCACCGCCGCGTCTACACGGGCGGTTTAGCGCCCGGCCGGGTATTCATGAAGAGACTTCAAAACTGCCGTCTGTACAAAACGCGCGGTTAGCGCATCAGCCAGATGGGTGCGTCGCAAACAAAAGATAGCGAAAAAAAAATTTTACGTGGAGGATTCGCAGCATATGATATTTGTCGCGGGGGGGGGGGGGGTTTGCCCTTCACAATCCAACATGCTATTAAAAAGTTAATCATTCATTGAGAAAGCTGCGAAAAACCAGGTCTTCCGAAGGAAGAGTTAATGATTGAAATCGAGAGCCGGGAGAGAGACGGCTGCGCCAAAAAAGGTGTCCCCTGAGAGCCCGGTCGCTTCCAAAGCGGCCAGTTTAATCATTATTCGGTGAGCGTCGTCGGGAGGTGAACAATTGAGGCCGCCTCGGGATTACCCGCTTTCGGCGGCTGGCGCTGAGTCGCACGATGCGCTGAGAGTGAAATCTGGGGGAGAAGCCATCCAAAGCGTGCGGTTGTCAACAAGGGAGCAGAACATCTGACCGCAACCTGCCAGTAAATTCTTTGGGACGTGAGTCACGGCGAGGGGCGTCCAAACTGCGACACACATGAACAGCCTGGGAACCTTGAGAGGGGAAAACTAATACTCCATTTGGCAGCAGAAAACTATTTGGACACAGTAAACACTTGGGCCACAAAAAACACAAATTCCGCCACAGCAAAAAGAGTATTTGGCAAGAGAAGCACGATAGTTTGCCACTGAAAATACTATTTTGCAAGGAATACACACCAAAAAAAAAAAAAGTGTCTCAAGTACCATGAACGCCACATTTTGACAAGGGAAAAAGAGATTTTCAAAATTTGACCATCATTCAATTTTAAGCGGCGTCATTTCCCAAACAAGACGTGAAAAATATCAACGTGTCATTGATTCATCAACTTTCTTCACATTACAGTCGATTATTTAAAAAAAAAAAATCTTTGGCGGTCTTTTTACCTTTGTCTTTCCAAGCTGCCATTCTTTCTTCGTGTTGTCATGACATGCCAGAAGCTCTGCGCAATTCTGCTTTTCGTCTTCCGTCTGGATTTTGCTCTTCAGGATCGTCTTGTATCTACGAGGAGGTTCAAAAGAGGACACGCAGCGACATGACATGCAAGTCAAATTGATTTGGATATGCCCTTAATCACTAAAGCAGGGGTGTCCAAACTTGGGTCATCTGAGGGCCCCATACAGAAAAACAGAAGGATGTTGGAAATTCTTTTTTTGTTAATCACACACTCTGAAATCAATCAAGCAGCTTATTGCTGATATTTTGTAGTTATTTGGGAAAATCCGTGACATAATTTACTACAGCTTTCATAACTTTCTTTTGAATGGGATAAGGCCAATTTTGGGGTGACCTTTGCCCGGTGTCCCACCAGACTAGATCCACCCCTGCACTGAACAGCAACCAAATCCCACCTCCAAATGAACGAGAGCACACTTTTGCGAGCTAACCATTGCTAAATTCTAAAAGTGAACCATCTCCATTCACCACAATGCTCTGCAGAGAAATTGCGCTCGAACTTCAGTCATAAATAATTTCTCTGGATTTCTATGATACGAACCGATTCATTAGTTGAAGTGGGCGTGACAAATGTTATTTCTGGTATAAGCAAGCCGGCTGCTGAAAAATGGCCGCCGTGCCGTAGCGTGGACACCACTGCATTGAAGAGTCTTAAAGGGCTACACGGGACCATGGTTGGAAAAAAAAGAGAAAAAATCGGTGGCATCCCCTGATCTACCCCTCTTCCCTCCCCCGTAGAAAACAACAATGGAGGTTGACGCCTTTTTTTTTTTTTTTGACCGCATCCATTCGAACTGAGCAGAAAACACACGGACCTGTTGTAGAAATCCTGAAAGGAGCGGCGAACAGGGAATCCCGCCTTGCGGATCTTCACCGTTTCCAGCATTCCCGAGTATTTCAACTGGTTCAGAACGACGTCTGGATCAAACTGGTTGGCTTTCTGTCGAGAGCAACACAAACACACAGCGGCGGTGGGAGTCAGTCGCGCAAGTCGAGGAGTCGTGATCTGAAAGTCGCAAGCGAAACTGTGGGGGGGGGGGGGAATCAAACAAGTCATTACTTGGGTCAAGCGAGTCAATCTTGCTAAGATATTGGCAGACTCGATATCGATGAGCATTGTCCACATAAGGGACATGGGTGAGCTGCAGTCTATCCCCGCTGAGAGGCGAGGTGCACCCTGGATCAGTCGCGAGCCAATTGCGGTTGTTTTATGCCCACAAAAAAACAAACAAAAAAAAAAAACAGCTAATCTATTTGATGCCTCAATAAGTTTGTCGAGTGGTGCCTGAGACGTCCGCACGAAGGCCCATTGTCACCCAGAGAGCACGCGGTGCCGGATAAGCCCCCCCAAATAGAGCCAAGGCATTCCGCAAAGGTGTCAATCTAATTGCGTGCACATGTTACTATGCAGGGAAGCCCTTTCATGCTCGCATGTGTTCATGCTCGTAATGAAACGCACACATCCACGCACGAAGGCCGGGCCAGCGCCTCCTCTGCGCTCGGAGCCCTGAGCTCTTTAGCGGGGGATTTAGGCCCACTCAAAGAGGCGCTGGCAGGAAAACAAGCCGGGCCTCTCGCCGACTTTTCTCCCAGCGAGGGAGGATGAATATAAATTGTGCGGGTGTGTCGGGATGCGTGTAATCATATGAGAAGACGGTAATCCTGCAAATCTGTCAGATGAACGAAGGCATGTCTCGTTTCCATTGAGAGGGCGACGAGAGCAAAATGTTTCCGTGCTCGATAGGAACAGAAAATCTGGCTCGGTATATTTTATCGGGCAGCACGGTTGTGTGGTGATCGGCATCATAGTTTCGATATTTGAATCCGGACTGGGCCATTCCAAAAACAATGCAGGTTAGGTGAAGATTTGGAGTCAATGTAGCTGCACCAGCAAAACTGCAACCTAAAATCAGTTTTTTTTGAAGCTCCACACGACTGCATTGTATTATTTTATTACATTTTTTTTATTGAACCACAAAAACATGATGCGATTGTCACGGAAGAAGCAAACTGCTTCATAGAGGAAATGGTGATGATAGAGGAAAGAGTGTGAATGTTTGGAGAGGCGGTTCAGAACGAGCAACACACACACACACACACACACACACACACACACACACACACACACACACACACACACACACACACACACACACAATCAAGACATTGGCTCAATCCAACAATCAGACAAGCGAATCCCCCTTTTTATAGCCCACGTGGTCAAGAGGAAGGGAGAAACGCAGGACGAATACATAAACCACTCGCCGGCTCGGCCGCCGCTGTGGTTTCGTTTTGGCATTCCACTGACGCAGCCAAATCAGCCGAGCGCTGGAGCGACCTCTGACCCCCTGTAAAAGGGCTGGAGTAGTTGGAATGCGCTGGTACGCAGCCCAGGAGCACAAAGGGAGTCTTTGCATCGGGCCGGAGGGGAACGGCCCGCGATTATTAGGATTGAAAATATAGACCCCCGCCCCCAAAAATAAATAAATAACCTGGCTGTTTTTTTCATACAGTATTGTTATGACTTAGTGGTCAGGTCTACGGCTACGCTGTAAAATGACTTAGCGGGACATGAACTCGAAGCGATGACAACAATGAGAAGCACTTCGAACTGATCGGACCTACCTTAGCCATGTTCGGTTTGATGCAGCGCACAAAGAAAGGGTTGGAGGCACTTAGCGTGGCCATGAGGGAATGGAGAGATTCCTGAAAAAACAGAAGGCTCCGCTTTAGTGCCAACATTTTCCATGACCTCAATTCATTTGAAACAACAAAAAAAAAAAGAGTAAAAGTATTCCTGGGTGTCTTGATTAAAAGTAGCTGTTCTGTTTCAAGCAAATGACCTACTGCGAGGTATGAGAAGACCCCCTTTTGGATTATTACGACGGCGACCGAGCGTGTGTGAATCGATATGGATATGCCTTCATGTCACAGCAATACTCGAACTTGCTATGAAGACAAACTGAGGTTTTTGGGCTCGACTCAGCTCAAGACCTTCTTGCGTGGAATTTGGATTCCCCCCCGTGCTTGTGCCAGTTTTCTTGGGCGTCCTCCCACATTCTAAAAACATACTTCTCGTGCTTTTCGTGCTTTGTAATTGGCTGTCCGAGTCACGTAGCTTCTGAGCTTGCGCCAAAGCAATAAAAGCATGAGCTTGATGTTACCTGGTGGCACTCTGATGTCAAGGAGCCAAGTGGAAGTGAGTTGAGGAGTTTCATTTCGACATAAGTAGAGCTTTGCCAACATCTGGCGGCATTTATCGGCAATTAAAAATCTTTTTAGGGTCAAAGCAGATAAAATTATATTATGCGTATTAGAGAGAGAGAGAGAGAAAACCTAAAAGTTCAATACAAGTGAACTGTACAAGACTACTGAATGAGACACGCTGCAATCATCGTTTAGTTGTCAGAGAGCTTTGGAGATCCGAGTGGAATATTTCCGACTTTCTATTCGACCCGAATGCATCACGCATACGTTCACACAATTGGGGGACCCTTGGACTGTGTGGGCCCGGCTCTCCTCCCCGCCTCAGACAGGCTGTCTCCATCGAGGCCTGGCCTGGCTGAGCTGAGCGTGATTGGCCCCTGGTTGGCCCCGCTCTGCCCAGCCATCAACACTAATCCCCCTGGCTTCAGAAACTGTGGCCTGGGCAGCCGGCCAAATCCAAGCCACCACCCCCCCCCCCCACCGTTCCCCCTTCTCTCCGCACTGCAGTTAGGACAAAGTAACTGGACTGCGAGCCCACCCCAGCCCTCGTTCCCGCTCCACTCGAAAAAAAGCACGTACAGCTATCCTCCCTATTATTTTGGCCGCTCAGATACACAGACGGCATTCTGCGAGATGTCTATCTGCCCGTCTTGTGCGCGACACTGGGGGTGGGATATGACCCTCGCGTGCAGTGGCACTTGGAGGACAATGAGCCGGTCTGTGTCGTTTTCCTTCACGCCGTTTACTATTCACTGGCAGAACAATTCTCCACTGTGTGAGAGCGAAATAATTCACCGTATAGATTCACTGTACCTTCAGTGTGATGCATACTTACAAATAGACTGTTTCTATTATTTGTTCAAATGTATTTCTCCGCTCCTACGCATCCGTTATTATGTACGTCAACAGTTTTCATGACACACTTCGGAATATGATGCAGACATTTTTTTATCCCTCCATCTATCGCTCGCACAAGCCACTGACGGCACCTATCGATCCATCGATGCATACGCACCCTGAACTGAGAGCTGACGGTGGGCTTGCGTCGGGCGGTTCCCATCTTCATGGTCTCTTCTCCGTTCCTGCTGCCCACGCGCTCAAAGAGGTCGTAGATGAAGTCGAGCCTGACGACACACAGTTTGTGTTCCTGATGCGGAGTGTGTGACTGGAAAGAGGGGGTTGGATTTGCGACAAAAGGTGTTTACCTGCTGTCTTTGAGAATGAACAATATGTCGTCTCTGAAGGTGTCCCTGTTCTTCTCCAGGATGCCGCGTGCATCGTAAAGGACCTAAGACAGAAACATTTTTACATTTGGTCAAACACCGGGGAAGGACAAACAGCAGTTAGACTCAACAATACATGTCGTAGACTGCGGCGCAAGTTAAGTAAAGTGCTACCTTGGCTTACAAGTAGCTCATCTTGCAAGGTTTTTGAATTAAGAGCCAGAGTTTGGTAGATTTTTTTTTTTTTTTTGCTTTGTTGCGAGTCGAACTTCAGATAAGCCACTGCTCAAGTCGAGAGAAAATTAAACTCAATGTTTTGCGCTCAGGCCAAGCAATGCTATTTTGTGGTATCTTGGTGCCAAGGAACTATTTTTAAGTGAGTTGGACAGCTCCCTTGCTCCCACCACCTGCAACATCCATTTTAATGACGTTATGATACGTGTTTTATTTGCCGCTTGGGTTTTTTTTGGGTTGCAATTCTAGTCGGTTCTACCTTTATGATCCAGCGCGAGTATGTGCAGGTGTCGCTAATAAAGTAACAGTACAGTGTATATGGTGCAAGCTTGTGAATTCCTGCTTGAGCCACATTGTCTACAAAGACACACAAAGGGGAGCGGCCCGTGTGTGTGTGTGTGTGTGTGTGTGTGTGTGTTAATTCCGTCACATGTTGAGTTTAGTCGGGCCTTAGCAACGCAGCATTCCACTGCTGCGAGCTCCCGGAACCACAGTCATGTATCAAGATGAAAATAAAGATGATTATTTCAACACACAATCTAAACCGTACGCATACGTTCACAAAAAAACACTTGAGAATGAGAGGGTGGGCGCGCATGCGTGCGTGCGTCTGTGTGTGTGTGTGTGTGTGTGTGTGTGTGTGTGTGTGTGTGTGTGTGTGTGTGTGCGTGTGTGCGCGTGGGAGCGGCGCAAACAAATGACAAGTCTACAATCCCTCCTTTTGCCAGCTTGGCTTGAGGGGAAGCCATGAGACCCATGGCGATGCTCCGTCATTCAGAATTCACAGAGGACTCCTCTGTGTATGTGTGTGTCCGTGTGCGCGCGCGTGCGTGCGTGTGTGTGTGTGTGTGTGTGTGTGTGTGTGTGCGTGTGTCTTTAAGGTTCAATCAATTTAATTACACACAATTGTCAATTACACATAGATTGACAACAAAATCCGGCAAGTAGGCAGATGATTTGATAGCTAGCAAGCTAGCTAGCCAGACAGACAGACAGACAGACAGACAGATCTAAAGCAATAAAGTACATAATGAAAAAAAACAAACTAATCACATTAAATAAAGCTTTTTTTCTAGTTGTAGGAGTATGTGGTGAGAAATATCATCTAATTATGCCAAAAGGCTATATTTATAACTGATTTTTTTTTTGTTAGCAAAATGGAAAGTGTAAGAATTTTGACAATTATCTATCCATCTGAGGATGGAATGACGAGTTATAATTTGCCCAATATATCCAGGATATAAAATATCTGTTGATATGCATAACATTGTAGGATTCACTCTGTCTGAGTCTTTTGATTTGTGTAAAAATTCCACCTCAGGGTAAGGCAGAAGGCAAATAATTCAATTAGATGGGGGGGAAGGATGCAGTCATTTCCTCAAGTGACAAGACAGCGATCTACTAACACAAACAGTGAAGCAGCCCAGAGTGGAACACACAACGGCTGGAAAGGGGTGGAGGAAAGGGGCTATCCTCAGTGGATGAAGTCATTAGCATAAGCATCCGTGCGAGACTTGCGGCTGTGCTACCTCGCTCGCGCACACACTGAGGTGCTTCGCAGGGCCGTGACGCCACAGTGTCTTCTCGCTTGTGTCATACTTGGCCCTTATCTGTGCAATAAAGATGGAAAAATTCTGCGACCTGAAATAACACCTCGCGCTTGCTAGCTTCACGTTACAGTTAGCTTTGTTGTGCTAATCTTGTCAATCCATTAGCTTATGTGTTTTAGCTAGCTGGGTGCTAGTCACGTGGTTAATAAGCTATCGTTTTTTTTGTTTGGCTCGTTTTCTAGTTAAGGCTAATTCTATTTTCCTGTCACATTTAAACTTAATGGGACTCCATTTACCATCGGGACAACCAGGTAACACTTCCACAACTTGGCGAAACAGGGAAGCCTTGCCCTTGTACTGGGCCCACCACAACAATGGGCTCTGCATGGCGACAATTTATTGTACGTTGTTTGCAAATGTTCACAAACCTCTTTGCGTGCAGTGTAATAATTCTCCACGCTGCGTCTACTTTGGTTGGGCAGGCTCCAAAGTTTTTTTTCCCCCTTAACCATTTCCCCCTCACTTAACAAAGTTGTGCATTCAAGGAATAGAAAATGACTTAAATCAATTCAGGTAATGAACTAACTTCATTTGGCGCACTGATCTGATCTGTTCCTACAAGTGCACTGCTTCCTCTTCAAGACAAAAAAAAATGTGATCAGCGGCTAGTTGATGTCACGCTCTAAACGTCATTGTGGTGTGTTAAAAAAAATAAAATTGACTGTCGACCACCGTGAGGGTGTGTGTGTGCGTGGGTCGGTTACCTCTCCAGCGTAGTGCTTGATGCCAAACTGATGGTCGGTCACTCGGGGCTTCACGTAATATGGGTTTGCCTGACAAGAGAATTAAAAAAAAAAAAAAAGAGAGAGAGTTCCGTCATATTATGTAATGTAAGGGGTGTGAAGCAAATTGAATATGATTTAGTTCTTTATATAAAAGAGCCATAGATTAGGCACTTCTTATTTTGTGGCTCTACCTGTTCCGTCATCTTTTTTTTTTTTTTTTTTTTGCGCACAAAGCTGATCAAACTCAGAGAAAGGCTGCTCACATTTCGGCATTGTTGCGTTCGCATGCGAGAGTGAGATGAACATGCTCTCATGCGGCTCTCATGCACCGCATAGACGTTGGACCTGGCAAACGGCGATTTTACCCTCCCGAGGTCCCCCCGGATCATTTTACGTACTTGCGTGCGCATTTGTTCGCGTCTGCTAAAGCGTGAAAGATATGGAAGGTGTGTGTGTGTGTGTGTGTGTGTGTGTAAGTGCTCGCACGCCGACTCACGGCGTGTCGGCTGTGCAGTTTCTCCAGGAGGGTGTAGTCGGTGCCTTTGGGGAAACGGCTCTCCTCGTTGATAAGAGCCAACATGCCCAGTTTCTAAAAGACAAGTACAGAGGAGAAGGTGAAAGGCACGCTGCCGTCTGTGTGCAGCGCGTCACCATGCGAACCGCGACAAACATCAGCCTTTCTTACGACAACACACGCATGTTGCCCACCCACGTGAGCCACTGAGAGCGAGAGTGGGCTAACTTCATTTTTGATACGCATTCGTTAAGTGCGGATACAAATAGAGAAAAGGTCTGGCTTTCAGGTGAACACTGATCAAAATCCCCTTTGTGTGATCGAGCCCTTTTGGACCCTTAAAATGCATCTGTTTCAAAAACAGTCGCTACCGATAACACAATACATCGGCAGGAAAAAAAAAAGAATTCTGTTACGGTTGTTACATTTCGAGTCCACAAGGTATATGCGACAATTTACAACTGTACTTAAACTTGTGCTACGACTACGACAGCCACTTTCGAAACTAAAACCGGAAATTCAAATGTTTCTATTTAAAATACGACGGAAACATGTTTAATGAACTCCGCAATGGCCGAGTTCCGTATATTGCGCACTATAAGGCGCACCTAAAAGCATTCAATTTTCTCAAAAGCCGACAGTGCACCTCATCCAATGCACCTTATATATGGATCAATATTCTGATTTCTTGGACGTAGCATTTTAAATGTTCTGTAAAGCGTTTTGTTCCAGCTGCAGCCGGCTGTGAGAGCTCTATTTAAATAAAGCTGAATTGTATTGTATTCCCTTTAAATTTTTGACTGCAGATAAATGCAATGACTGGCCTACCGAAAGGATTTGATCCTCTATTACCTAGCTAGAGTTTTGGTTTCGAATAATATTTCACCCAGGACGTCCCAGGTCGCGAAGGTCAAAGGTCAAATACCTTCTCGATGAGATCCAGACACTCAGCGTTGTCCATCCAGTCAATGGCCTCCCACTGGATGCCTTCCCTGCAAGGGCAAAGGCGCACAAAGAGGCAGAAATAAACACGCAGAGAAAGAGAACGGCATCAGTGAGCGGCCTGAGCTGCAGTTCCACGCTTGCCGAAGAAAACAAACTGCTTGTGACGGTGGCGGGTAATTTGAGTCAGGTGACCTGTTGTATTCCAGCTGCTCCAGCGAGAAGATGTGCTTGTTGAAGTACTCCTGGAGCTTCTCGTTGGCGTAGTTGATGTTGAACTGCTCAAAGCGGTTGACCTGCGCGGTAGAAGAACGGCAGCGGTGCGCTTGAATATGGGGGAATACGGGGAAATTTATGACAATAAAATTGAGAAGAGAAAAAAAAAACAAGATAAACTTGTGAGAATAAACACGTTTTTCTGAGGCAAAAAAGTTTGCAGTCCTCGACCATCCATCCTGTATTTTGGCAAAATGTCTTTGACCGTCTGGGTTACGTTAAACATCCGTACCTTTTTGGACTTTCCTGGGTATAAGTCGCATTTTGGGGGGAAATTTATTTTTACATAAAAAGCAGACCAAGAGCAGCTCACAATCGCACCCTAAGTCCCCGTTGCCTAATCGTGGGTGTGTTCAGAAATATGTACATACAGAACACATTAGGACTATTTGGGTTTATTTTTGTAGTTTTCAACTATTTTTGAATCCTCATCTTGTGATTTGTTTTTTTTTCCTCCTATGTCAGTGCGGCCCGAACACCCCTTTGCATTGATCACCTCAAAGTTCTCAAATCCAAAGATGTCCAGGATGCCGATGCACTTGAAGTTGTCTTTGCCCTTAATCTTCTGGTTGATCTTCAAAATGATCCAAGAGAAACACTGCGAGTACAGCGCCATGGCCACCGAGTCCCGGGAGTCCACGGCCTGCGGCAAAAAGGCATGACGCAATGCGAGGTGAGCACCGGGTTACCTCGGGTTACCCGAGGTGAGGCGAGGTTGGCCGTTCCGCTGAAGCTTTGTTGTGTGTTGCGCGTTGCGCAGGCACTATTGTCTGTTTTCACAACAGGCCACGGTGTTTAGTACCTCCATTTCCACAGTGAGAGTACACGTTCTTGAAGCGTGAAAAAAAAAAATAAAATAAAATAAAAATGCTGAGTCGTTGCCGACTTATCTTTACGGAAAATAAAATAACCTGCAGGACTATGCATTTGTAGCCTCGATGCAGAAAACGTAAAGGGAAAGCAGGGGCCAGCGAGCATTTACTGTACATAATCACGAGGTAAAGTACTAAGTGGAACGGTAATGTTTGTTGCGGTAAGTTCCCCCACACGACTCATTAATTACAAAGGAGCTGGCCCATGCGTCCGTTTTAAACACCAAATGGGGCCCGTGAGCACAAAGGTTCGCCCACCCCTGGTATAAACGCACTGCATGTTATTTCTGAGCCCAAAATAAAGCGGTAGCGACAATAGCTCCCGCCATCCATCATGCCCCGTCACCTCCGGCCACTGAAAAGAAAGCCGGTGGCTCCAGGATCTCCGTCACAGGGGCGAGAAGAGAAGAATGGCTGTTTGTCCTGTACGAGGGGTGGAGGAGGGGTCTCGGTTCACGGAATTGAGTGGGGTGGGGGGGTGCCCACTTCGGGAGCTTGTAGGTTGGAAGAGCCCCGCTTACTGGGAGAAGGAGCCTTTCTTACTGGGTCCGGCAGTGGAAGAATGCTCCCTATTTAGTGAGAAGCTGCTTCAAAGGGCAGACAGAACAAGCAAGACAGAACAAGTGCACAGTGCAGCGTCTTTGTTCCATTTGTCAAACGAGCTCTTTTTCTGGTCCGAATAAAACGATTCCTTCACGTGTTGACTGGAATAAGAAGAGGGAGCGTGGGGGAGGGGGGAGGGGACGGTGGGATGCGTCACATAGGTCGAAGACCCCAAATGTCATAAAACCACAATTCGAGTCACAGATTCGATGCATTTGCATGTTGAAAGTTCACTCTTCATAGGAACACAGTGGTGCCTTGAAAAACGAGTTGTTTGACGACGCTTGGAAGTCAAAATTTATAACAGCAAAAAATAGTGCGATTAGATTTGACTTTATAAAAACAAATTGTGCTAATATGATGAAATAGAATTGAAATCATTAAACAGTGTGCATCATGAGTAATTCCTTGCGGCTCTTTCTGGTGTGTGAGATTTGGCCACTAGGGGCAGTATAATACGTCACTCAGAAGAACGTCGACTGCAAGTGAATCAGTCAACTGCAGTAATGGCAGTAACTCTTTGCAGATATAAAGAATGTATGCCAGTGAGTGTAGTCACATAAAACCAGTTTCGTTCTTTATATTTGCTTCCATCATATTTTTGTATTCACAAAACAGTGCTAGTTTGCTTCACATATAAGTGCAACAAAATAATTGTGGTGGAGTTTAGGGGAGCTGGATTGGATGCAAGCCATTTTCCAAAACTTTATTTACTAATAAAAACTTTGGCGAATTATTTTATTTGTTTAAGCTTTCCTTAAACCTTATTTTACTTTACCCAACTTAAAATCATCAAAACTATCAAAACTAAAATAAAAAAATTAAAAAAATTCTCTCCATTTTTCGTGAATCTATATACAGATACTGTCGATCACTTTTGGTCTTTTGGGCAGTTAAGAACGGCAACAGTAAAACCCCCAAAGACATTAATCTCAATTACATGATTTCCTAATGGAAAATGCTTCCTACGGGGCCTCGCCCGGCATCCTGGAATGAATTGTTTTCAACCTATAAAGTTCTGCCCTGTAGTACATTACAATTATTACAATACGATGATGACTTATGATTAACCTTCATTAATCATAAGCGGAGACATTGATGCAGAATGCCAGGCACACGGCGAGTGGATTATTACAGTGTCTGCCACCACAGGAGAAGTCTCCAACTTCAGCCCCCCCAACCACAACCTCCTCCCCCAATCATGAGCTCCATTGTACTTTTGACTCAGATCACTATCGCCACGGCTTCATTGTGCCGAGAATCTGGCAGACAAAAAGCAGGAAATGGTCGGGAGTCACGCAAGCCGTGTGGAGGGGGGAAGATGTGTGTGTGTGTGTGTGTGTGTGTGTGTGTGTGTGTGTGTGTGTGTGTGTGAGAGGCGTGTCATTGAGGTAAAGGGGGGGAAAAAAAGGGTGACAAGCTAGCATAAGGCTCGCCACACACCAAGCGATGCAGATGAAAGCGACTTTTTAAAAAGACAAATAATTAAAAACGATTTTTTGCTTTAATTCAATGGACATTGCACTGCTCCTTCTGGCGTGAGCCTTCTTGGTAAGCTTAAATAATATTCATCATTCTATACAGAGGATAAAGAATATATGCATGTGAATATTGTAATTTATTATCTGCCTACTTCATGTGTGCTCCTATATCTACCACAGTGACACATGATACAGTAAAATCCCTCAGTCGCGAAGGTCATGATCTAAACCACCCCAGTGAAATGTGAAATCCGTGATCAAGAAATACCCTCCACAGACATGATTTTATAGCATTTATGCACTTGTCTTGCTTTTATCGTTATTTAACCCACTCTTACATAATACCACCAAATTTTAAAAACGATATTCCGAGAGCGCAAGTGCTTACAGTAAAGAAATCTATTTTTTTTTCAAAATTGGCAAAATGAAATCCTCATCTCACAACATGCTGTACATCAATAATCATACCCAAAGAGGTACATTTTAAAATAAACTTACAGCCATTGCATTCTGTAGGTGTATAAAACAGGATGGAAGAGGATTTCATCTTTCTAAACTCTTCAGCAAAAATTAGGCAGATCTAGAAATACTTTTTATAAACCGCTACGTCTGTATGAATAATTTGCTTTGCGCTTCTCTTGCACTCTTCTTCTTCACAATTATAGTTAAACACATAAGTGTGCTGTCATCTAGTGGCCGAAAGCGGGATTACACCCAAAACAACTATGGAATTGGAATTATAACTGGAGAACCTTTTTTTTTTTTTTTTTAACCTGCGAAATAGTTGGTGAACCCCACACACCGCCCAACAGTTTAGTTGCGTAAGTCGGTCTGTAACCTGAAGTCGAGACAGAAGCGACATGTGAATAATGTGGACGATCGAGCACAGGCAAATATGGGCGGCGAGGTGGGGAATGTTTCGGTGGCGATCTGTGTTTCTATGTTTTTACCTGCTCCACAGTGAGCGGAGAGCAGATCTCCTCTCCGCGGAGGATCATGGAGCGCTGGGTCAACACCTCAGACAGCTGGAAGGAGTCCAACCCAAGCAGCTCACTCACGTTACTGACCACTGAAAGCACAGACGCACAGATACAGTACATATATTAATACTTTAAAAAAAAAAAAAAAACAGTGTGGTGCCTTGCCTTGTTTGATTCGCTCTGTGGCCAATCGAGTCAACCAGGTCACCCACTTATCGAGGTATACTTGAGCCCGACCAATTCTGCCGAGCAAACGTTGGGCGTGACCAAAGCGAATCTGTGAATGTTATTATTAGCAGAGAAGTTTTTTGGGGGGGATGAAGACTGCGTACCTATTTAAGCAGTTGGTAACCTGGATGTTTGGAAAAGAGGTTGGACAGGGAACAAAAGGGAATGGCGCTCATGTTTCAGCCTGTTCGGGACTGTTGCTGCCATGTCAATCAAACTCAGGAGCAGGAGGCAGATGAATCGAAATGACTGGTATCAAGTTGTGAAATTAAATTCCTGAACCCTCTGGGCTCTTTGCTGGCCTTTTGTGCCAGACTTGAACCATTTTAGGAAACCTATCCCCTGTTATTCACTGAAAATGTCTTTAATACCATCAAGTCCCATGAATAGCACGCATCTTTCACATTTTTGGACAATGGGATACCATCGTTTACTCGATGTGGATACAGCTTATCTCATTTGGCGCCTTGTGAGCACTCTTACTGTTTCCCCTCTTACCTCCTTTGGACGTGATTTGAGCTCCGCCCGCTGTCATAAATTCAATGTTTCCCATCTGGAGGACGGCGGACAGCAGCTTGAATACATCTCGGATCTCCTCCTCGCTGAACTCCATCACCTGCAGCGCTGCCTGTGTCCCAATACGCAAGGGCCATTACATGCTTCGATACAATCAAAAGTGTTGCAGAATATCAGACACCTTTTATCCTAACCAGGTTTTCACTGAAAAGCATGCCAGGTCCACATTTTGTGCTTGCCACAAGATGGGGACAAAGCCCTGTCTAATACAAAAGGAGTGCTTTGGCACACTCATGTGGCATCTCAGTGCAAAGGAACTATGTTGAGGTCAGGGGAGGAGCTTCTAATAGGCAGTCCAAAGTAGGGGAGAATATAAAAGTCGAGCTTTGGAATAATTTTGAGTTCTGTAATATTTGTAAGATTGACATAACCATCCCCCCTCTAAAATTTGAAAATTAAAATGCATGTACAGTATACATCATTTTTAAAAATATATATTTTTGTGCATGCAAATACTTTTTGTTTTTCTACTTTCTTCCTTTCAAAATGTTGCTGCTGTAAATTCTGAATTACTCCATTGTGAGACAAATCAAGGTTTTCTTATCTTATCTTTATCTCATGAAGTGATTGGCTAAATTATTTACGAAAAATTATTAAATTTGTCATTGATTTTTTTTTAAAAAATGAAATGTAGTACATAATATAATTGGTTAATGAATTAGACTGAATCATTAAATATGGTTCTGCTACTGATTTTTTTTTTTTTTTAACCTGAATTGGTTCATCTGTGTATTTTTTAATATCAAACTTTGCCTAGTCAAGTAACCAAAGGTTGTAGTGCCCCCAAGTGGTGAGATACTGACCATGACGCTGTCATAAAGCTGCTTGTCATCCAGGCTGCTGTCCTGCAAGCAGCCTGACTGGCTGAGGTAGTGGTAGGACTCAGGACCCTCGGACAGCAAGTACATGTCTGCGACAAAAGACATACAAATGGACTCTTTGTTGATTTCAAACAGAACACTTCACCAGACAACACAGAAATTCCAGCACATCTACTGGAAATATATTACAACGTAGAAGAAACATTTTACGTGCTCAGCTCAAAAAGTGCAACTCATAATATTCAGATACGTTTAGTACATAGCAAAATACGTATTTTCTGTCTTTAAAATAGGACTGTTTCCTTCCTTTAAATTTCCACCATGTTCTCATTTAACAGGCTCCTTTCAAAGTGCAAAAGCTCCAACCTCTGTGATCTTTGTCGGCCCCTGCTAACAGCGCGTAAAAGATGTGGTAGTTTCGCTCTCCCGGATTTTGACGCACCACTCGGTTCTTAGGAAGTGAGAGCAGATGACGAGGATTTAATCACATGTTCTTATCAGATATGTGAGTTCCTGGATTCCTGGTTGCTGCAGGAGGAAGCTTTCAACACGGGCCTACCTTTTCCAGCAAATCTAATGGATGAAAGTCAGGAAGAAAAACACGTCGATGAAAAAGACACCTTAAGGGTTGTATGTAACCAGCTAATACAGATTCATAAGCAATTGATTTCTTTTCAAAATCATTATGAGTTTGTATTCAAACTATAGATGTATAATATGATACTGTGGGAGGATACAATCGATGATGCAGCCTCCCTGGATGTTTCCGCTCTGGGAGAAGTGGAGCTGGATGAATTTTCCAAAGCGACTGGAGTTGTTGTTGTACACCGTCTTTGCATTCCCAAACGCCTCCATGATGGGACTGATGGGACAAACCACAGCACCCATTTAAAGGCTCCCTAGGCATGTTTTTAGAGCAGTAAGGGCACTTTTTGGGGGTCTTAAATTCTTGGAACCCACTTTAAAATTATTGTGAAACAGCAACAGCAACAGATATGCAAAAATTATGCCTAAAGAGGTTCATTAAAAATTTTTAAACTGCAGCCGATGTCTTCTGTTGGCGTAAAAAGCAGGATTACAGATGATCCCACACAGAATTACTTTCAGCACTAACTAGGGAGATCTTGAAATACTGTTGGGTTGCCCTACTTGCTGCTTTCAGTCTCCTTCATTCAAGTTTACATTGCAAAACAAGAGTGGTCCTCCATCTTATGGCCAACGTTGGAATTAAATTCATCCCAAATTAACATGGCCAAAACAAAACAGTTGAAATTGTACCAAAAAAAATAAATAAATCAGCAAAATAGCAGGGACTGCAAACCTGGAACCAATAGTGGAGAGGTGCCATTAAATTAGGCTAAATGATGATTAACTACCATGAATTCCCGTGCAAAGCTTCCAATTTGCAGTCTTTTCCAAACTGCTTACAGCAGGTTTGTCAAACTCATTTTTGTCGCTTCGTGAAAGTTTCCTTCGGGGGAGGACATTATAACAGAACCTAAATAAATATATGCTTTGAAATCAGAGGCCATTAAAAACGGCGTCTTCAAATAATACTATTCCATTCATTTTAAAAGGGGGGACTGCTAGCAAAGAATGCTTGCAACATTTCAGCAGTTTGTCGTTGCCATTTCCACTTCATTCTAAAACATTTGTACCTGCTTTGGATGAGCGCCTGCTCCACCCGGGTGGTCCTCTCCGATGGAGGTGTACCGGCCGAGTTCTGGCTCATCACTGAAAGGAACTTGAGCAGCAACTTGGTGCTCTCCGTCTTCCCGGCACCGCTCTCCCCGCTGACAACGTTCAGAGTCGGGACACATGAGCAACACTTAGCTCAGAGTGGAGTAGTTCATGAATACGCAGCGCCGGTCACTCAGTCATTACCTAATGAGCACACACTGGCTGTCGTGTCTCTTCCAAAGGCAGCGGTAGCACTCGTTGGCGATGGCAAATATATGAGGGGGCAGCTCCCCCATCTGGTGCTTGCTGTATAAATCCACTGAGGCGCCGTCATACAGTCCTGCAATCTGCTTGTAGGGATTTACAGCTGCCAGGATTGAACCTATGTTGGTCTGTAAAGGGAGAGGGGGAGTTGGAGGGGGGGGGGGGGAATAAAAAGACAGAGAGGAGACAAAAGCAATGAGGAAGAAACAACAACTTCTGGAAGAAAACATTTATTTTATGGGGCCTGACCGATCAATTGGCTGATATTAGCCCTTTGAAAATAGAATTTTTAAAACCAACTAAAAATAATGACATTTAAACATACCCCCCTCTACCCCAAAATAATTAAATAAACAAAAACATTCTTGTAAAATTAAACAATTACTGTTGCCTGTAATGTACATATTTTTATTGAACCGCAAAGACATGATGCGATTGTCAAGGAGGAAGTGGCTGAGAGTGAGGAGAAAGCATACTCCCTACGATAAACGGGGGTTCACTGTAATAAACACCTTGTCAAATGAATACCTCTCTGACAGTGACAATCCAAACTTCCTTGATATCAGATTTATTTTTATTTTTTTTTTTTGCAGCTCTCATACTGGATTTTATGACAGCGGATTATGCGATTGAGGGTGGATTCCATGGCCTACTTTAAGTTCATTCACTAAAGCTGGTAATATTTTGCGCTTTCGGGTAAAGTACCTGGCAGATTGGATTTGTAGGTCAACATTCCAGGATATTGCACACAAAGCATACAGTTTGTTGTGCATTATTGTCTTCAAAAACGACATACAGGAAGCAAGGCTCACAATACAGTTGACCGTATTCAACTCAAAGTCTATTTTGACGTGCAGAAACTGAAGCAGAGAACCATTAGCTTTGCCTTGAAGTGCACTGCATTATTAATAGACGCTAATAATGAAAGGATACCTAAATAGAAACTGCAAATGTGTATTCCCGTTGTAGCATGGAAGCGACATGCATGCTGTTAGATTGTGTTTTGGAATAATTGTGATGGTCTCGGTACCCGCGCAAGGTGACAATGGCGGGATTAGTTCAAGTAAATCTCCAGTGAAGGCGGAGGCGCCAAATGCAGGGCCCGCCGCTACGTCTAGACGACACCAGGGAACCCACAAAGGGGCCTCGCCGTACGTGTTCCAACACGGTTCCTTACATAGATGTTGTCTCTCTGGTAGCGCAGAAAGAGGTTGTGCATGATGGCGGCTTCGTGCAGCTCTGCCAGCGTGGACATGTCCTCCACTCCGCGGACGCTGCTGTGGTGCATCGGGTACGCCGTATCCTTGCTGAGCTCCGCCTTGGGCAGGTAGATCACCTGCGATCAGACAGGCACATCGCCGCATTCCAGATGGTGAATGGAGATCTAGCTGGACATGGTGTCTGCATTTATTCGTTAAACGACTACCAGGAACAAAAAAAAAAAAGAAAAAAAAAACACAGGGAGAACAAGCAAACTCAAAGATTCCACCGCAGAATATCAAATTGTGTCTAATATGTTTTGGGCAAATGAAAGTGTAATGGACAAGAAGGTATGATAGGTAAGGGGCGAAGTGGGCGGTTGTAGGGGTTCCCCCACCCCCCCACCTCCCCAAGGCATTACCAGCAGGTCCTCCGAGCCTATTCGGGTTACATCCCAGCAGGGAGCAGACCGCTTGGCTTTAGATTAGAAGACTGCCGAGTCATCACAAATAGACACCGCGCTACCTGGAGGCTCCAAAAATCTGCTGTGCTTGACTGATTGCATATCAGCTTCTTGGTGGTTCTTTGGGGGGAAGGAAATAAACTGAGATACCAAATTGGTCATGGCAGCCTTGAATAAGAAATGAAGCTGCCCTGCTTTGTTGATGTGCTGAACATCGATTTAATCGATGGAGAAATTTGTAGCCTCCAATAACGCGTTCCACACCTTCCTGAAACACCACCAAAAATTGCTGTAACCTCAGAAAAATACCACCGACCAGCATTTTACTTTCGAAACACCTACAGCGCTAAAATTGCTCAAAATAATATGCGTCATGGCCATTAGGGGGCAGTAGAATACATATATGAAATTAGAAGAAGACTTCTCAGTAAACCGCAGCTATATTAGTCTTTTTTTTTTTTTTTTTTTTAATGCAAAAAATATTAATGCAAAGGATAAAGAATACATGTTTGGTGGGGGGGGGGGTGTTATTTTAATGTCTGTTGACATATCAATTTGCTGCACCATTTGTGTTAAAATATCCGTAGTGTTATATAACTACGGCGACATTGTTGCTGTAGCTCCGTGAGCCTCTCTCGATGATTTTTTTGTGACGTGTATTCATGCTAAGTTCGCATATAATGTACGAACAACACATGCACTTATCTTTGTTTTATGTTTCATTTGACAGGGAACGTTGACTCGGACTGTCAGCAAACAACTTCAAGCAACACACTTTGGGCTTTTTTTGAAGGAATTTTTTTGGAATCACTTTGGCATTGGCATTGAGTTATTCTATGCAGAATGATAGTGAAGAACGGGCGTGTGCGAAGGCAAAAGCACAAGAACAAAACGGTCATCTGAGAGGGTTACGATTTTGAGGACAACGACCTCAAGGGGGAAAGGAAGTGTGGTGATGTCATCCACCCAGCAGATTTACAGGCAGCTGAGTGTCAATATCCCCCCCCCCCCGTTTTGAAACTGACAAGTCAGTGTAAGAGCTTGTACCACATGAGTCACTGAGTATTCAGTGAGATCACTTACTTTGTGTGACTGATGCTATTATCAGTGCCTGGAAAATGGACTCTTCAAGAAGGAATCAGCCACTTCCCTCCAGTTCACAGGCACTGAAATTCTTTACATTCTCACGTTTTGCACGGCGGGAGCAAAAAAAAAAAAAAGTTGCAAAAATAAATCAAGCAAGCAACTGTGAGAGGATGTGATCAGGTTTCACTGTCAAAATAAATCAAATATATGAACCAAGTGAGGAATGTCCGGTCGTAGCCGTTTACCGATAGATCGTATCGACTCCATCGTTTTGCCTTGATGTCTCTTTTCACTTCAAGCGACTTTTGTTGTGGATCGCCGGTGAACAATGTCACGTTTGGATTTCACAGCGCAGGCCTCGGGGAGTTTTTCCGCAGCTAAACTCTTCAAAGACGGCCGCAGAAAAGCAAGCGAGAGTTAAGGTTTCACCGTCCTCCGTTTCTGCTTTGGTGCCGGGTCATTCCTGGACAATAATTCACTGCCTTCGGAGCCTCGGTAGACCCTCTTAGATGATTAGCTCGGTTTGACTCCAGTTCGCAACCTCATTAGTGTTGACAAGATGAGTGGTGTCATGATGATCAAACACACACATGTGGCATGTGATTAGAGGAAGACTCAATGCCGACCAAGGCTCATACGGCTTGATGGAGAGTTGTTTGAGCATTTATTCGATATTTACTTTAGATGTAATCCCACTGTCAACCACTAGATGGTGGCACATTTTTGTTTGATACTGTGCAAATTGGGTTAAAGAATGGAAGTATTTCATCTCAGCCTAGTTTTTAATCTTCAGTAAAAACTAGTGTCAAGTCCTATTCAATCCTGCTTTTTATGCCTACAGACAGTGACGGACGGCTCTAGGTTCGTTTCATAACGTAATCATGTGAATATAAGGTTCTTCTTAAAACAATGATATGGGAAGGGATGACGTACGTTTTATTATTTTTCCACAGTGTTCCAGTCGTTTGAGGAAGAGAATTGAAAAGAATATCGCCCCAAAGTAATGCGGAGAGCTTTCATAAACTGCAACGGAGAGTGCAGGTGGTAGTATGCATGGTGTCAAGTATGCCAAAATTGTCCTACTGGTGTGCAAAAACCTCAACTGGTACTTGAAACGCATGACACAGTCATTCTAATAATATACCCTACTACACCAGTGTCAAACTCAAGGCCCGGGGGCCAGATCTGGCCCGCCACGTCATTTTATGTGGCCCGCGAAAGCAAATCAAAGATGACAACTTTCACGATGCTTGATAAAATCTTGACCCCAATTTCAAATTCTCATTTGTAATAAATAAGAGTGATCCTATTTTCTTGTTAACAAACCCGTCATTACAGTAACTTAAACAACAGATAAATAAACCGTTATTCTTGACTCCAAGGGAAGCTGTAACTAAAATCTGGACTGTGACAAAAATGAGTTTGATAATGTACGAACAACACATGCACTTATCTTTGTTTTATGTTTCATTTGACAGGGAACGTTGACTCGGACTGTCAGCAAACAACTTCAAGCAACACACTTTGGGCTTTTTTTGAAGGAATTTTTTTGGAATCACTTTGGCATTGGCATTGAGTTATTCTATGCAGAATGATAGTGAAGAACGGGCGTGTGCGAAGGCAAAAGCACAAGAACAAAACGGTCATCTGAGAGGGTTACGATTTTGAGGACAACGACCTCAAGGGGGAAAGGAAGTGTGGTGATGTCATCCACCCAGCAGATTTACAGGCAGCTGAGTGTCAATATCCCCCCCCCGTTTTGAAACTGACAAGTCAGTGTAAGAGCTTGTACCACATGAGTCACTGAGTATTCAGTGAGATCACTTACTTTGTGTGACTGATGCTATTATCAGTGCCTGGAAAATGGACTCTTCAAGAAGGAATCAGCCACTTCCCTCCAGTTCACAGGCACTGAAATTCTTTACATTCTCACGTTTTGCACGGCGGGAGCAAAAAAAAAAAAAAGTTGCAAAAATAAATCAAGCAAGCAACTGTGAGAGGATGTGATCAGGTTTCACTGTCAAAATAAATCAAATATATGAACCAAGTGAGGAATGTCCGGTCGTAGCCGTTTACCGATAGATCGTATCGACTCCATCGTTTTGCCTTGATGTCTCTTTTCACTTCAAGCGACTTTTGTTGTGGATCGCCGGTGAACAATGTCACGTTTGGATTTCACAGCGCAGGCCTCGGGGAGTTTTTCCGCAGCTAAACTCTTCAAAGACGGCCGCAGAAAAGCAAGCGAGAGTTAAGGTTTCACCGTCCTCCGTTTCTGCTTTGGTGCCGGGTCATTCCTGGACAATAATTCACTGCCTTCGGAGCCTCGGTAGACCCTCTTAGATGATTAGCTCGGTTTGACTCCAGTTCGCAACCTCATTAGTGTTGACAAGATGAGTGGTGTCATGATGATCAAACACACACATGTGGCATGTGATTAGAGGAAGACTCAATGCCGACCAAGGCTCATACGGCTTGATGGAGAGTTGTTTGAGCATTTATTCGATATTTACTTTAGATGTAATCCCACTGTCAACCACTAGATGGTGGCACATTTTTGTTTGATACTGTGCAAATTGGGTTAAAGAATGGAAGTATTTCATCTCAGCCTAGTTTTTAATCTTCAGTAAAAACTAGTGTCAAGTCCTATTCAATCCTGCTTTTTATGCCTACAGACAGTGACGGACGGCTCTAGGTTCGTTTCATAACGTAATCATGTGAATATAAGGTTCTTCTTAAAACAATGATATGGGAAGGGATGACGTACGTTTTATTATTTTTCCACAGTGTTCCAGTCGTTTGAGGAAGAGAATTGAAAAGAATATCGCCCCAAAGTAATGCGGAGAGCTTTCATAAACTGCAACGGAGAGTGCAGGTGGTAGTATGCATGGTGTCAAGTATGCCAAAATTGTCCTACTGGTGTGCAAAAACCTCAACTGGTACTTGAAACGCATGACACAGTCATTCTAATAATATACCCTACTACACCAGTGTCAAACTCAAGGCCCGGGGGCCAGATCTGGCCCGCCACGTCATTTTATGTGGCCCGCGAAAGCAAATCAAAGATGACAACTTTCACGATGCTTGATAAAATCTTGACCCCAATTTCAAATTCTCATTTGTAATAAATAAGAGTGATCCTATTTTCTTGTTAACAAACCCGTCATTACAGTAACTTAAACAACAGATAAATAAACCGTTATTCTTGACTCCAAGGGAAGCTGTAACTAAAATCTGGACTGTGACAAAAATGAGTTTGACACCCTTGCCCTAGTAATTCAACTTGTGTGCTTGACTTCTCTTACTTGCAAGAACAAAGAACGTCCGACTGCAATGACCTTAAACCGAATATGAAGGGTATGGAATAAATGCTCACATGGCTTCCCATAGGAAGGTCTTCTTTTGTTTGCTGCTCAGCGAAACCACACCCTGCCTCGGCCGCTTTGTTCAGCCAGGCTGCGCTACATGAATATTCAGAAAAAGAGGTGGGGGGGTCACCCTCACCGGTCGTGCACAGCGGGCATTCAAAAATCATCGCCTCTTGTGATGCTTTTTGACAAATGTGTTTCGTGTGACGCATTGGGTGCCGAAACTGTAAAAAAGATGTTGGGCGCCACGCATCTTTTGATTTTATACCAACTCAAGTTTGAGAGCATGATCCAAATCTAGCTGACATATATCATCGATCCATCACGGATGCTTGCAAGAATGATTGCGCGAGAGTGCATTCCTATCTTACAGAAAGGCTCCATTGACTTGTAAAAACGAGCTGCCATGGAGTGACCTATTTTTAACATCTGGATGAGACTGAATGTTGGCACCACAACACTTTCCTTGACTTCTTGAAGTCAAGGAAAAAACTATATGCGGAATACAGTACAGAGGCAATGTAAAGACATTGGGGATCAACTGGACCGAGAAGAAATTTCAGTGTCATTTGATCACGTTTTTTGGAGATTTTCTGTGCACATTTTGGCAAGGAAGTTAATTCCACTTTTGGAACGTACTGAGGAAAGTGAGAACATTTGTGGGAAGGGACTCGCCTCCCAGGCAGTAATCTCACTCTGCCTACGTCCAATGTTTTGTCACGATTAGAATTTTTAAAAAAATAATCACTTCTTTTACACTTGTCAAAATTTTACCTAAAGCATTCCTGATTAAAATAAATAAATAAATAAATACTTAATGATGGACAAAACAGTTAAGCAACACTTAAGTATGACATTATCTTTTTTTTAGTATTATAGTGGTGCCATTAGATATTTTATCTTATTTTATTTTTCATAATAAAAATTGCACTCAACAATTTTGCAGTGTGTAAAACAGAAAGTAATAACATTTGCTTTGTAATAACAATGCGAGCACAAAATACGACCGTGCCAAATGTTTTGGCCCTATTTTGTTCTTCTCTGTGGTACATTAATAAAATAAGATTCATCATCATCATTATCATCATCCTCGTAAATTTGATGCCGTTACTTGCCAGAAATTCAACTATATTCGCCATTGGTTGCCATTTTGGCCTTTCAGCACGCCATTAGTAGGAACTGAAAAAATGTTTCTCCTTTTTAATAACGTGGATGTTCCAAGAACAAATCCATGTTCTTCATCGAAGAAAAAAAAATGTCATCCAAAATTCTACAGAAACTACTTTTGTCTAAAACGGTTCTAACTTTCCTGTTAGTTGACAGTACCACTTCCTGCGTTCTCTTTGTGTGCGCCCTGCTCAAAATAACAGACACACTGTTAATCCAGCTGGTGCCATCTGCCCACATTAAAAAACACACACACACACACACACACACAGATGGACACACACGGTCACACACAAACACACGGCACACGACCTCCTGGCTTTTTTTTTTTTTTTTTTTTGTGTACTCTCACCTGATCCCTTTCGTTCAGGTCTGAGACAATGACAAATGCTGATGTGCTGCTTAATGTGACAGCAGCCAAGTCAGGCTGTTAAAGCCCCCCCGCCCCCCTTGCAAGATGAGCACTTTAGGCACCGAGCAGCACCAGTCGACCGCCTGGTAATGGTATATCACCGCCCTGAGGGCGGGAGGTGGGGGGGGCGCTGCCAGGATACATTTACCAAAACAAGCTCTGACTGACAAGGCACCTGTGTGTAAAAATGGCGGGGCCCCAAAACAGAACCTCGGACAGACATGTAATGAGCTCAAACGAGACGTTGAAATCAAAAGCCGGTTATCACGTTCCTGTTGTTCTACGTGATATTTTTAGTATGTCATACACAAATAGGAAAATTACCCGTCCATCCATTTTTCTGTATCGCGTATCCGGATCAGGGTTACAAGACGCGGGCGCCGATCCCAACTAAGAATCTGAAAACTTCAAGCTTTGTGCTTTGGGGGAATTAATGGAAACAAGAGCAAGTAAATTCAATTTAGTGAGTCTGCTCACTCAGATGACACAAATGGACGATGGAAAATGTAATTTTCCGGCTAATGGAGCAAAATATCTTCTCAGTCTCAGCTTGAGACAAATAATCTGCATAAGACACGGGCGCCTTGAAATACAAATTGCCCGCTAACAGAGTTTTTCGGCCCGTTTAGTTCACCAACAAAAATAAATAAATAAAAATGGATGTACGCTCCTGTGTATCGTGGCAGGGGCAGTTTGGCGTTCCTCCATTTTGCTCCAAAGCACACTGAATATTCTCTTTGAAATCTGCTGTAAGAACTGGATGTGGAAATGACGCTAAACGTCTTGATCCTGTGGACACAAATAGTCCTTGATACCTGTTGAGTTACTTCCTACATCGCTGCCCAAAAACCTGTAGGTCACCGAACAACAAAGACGAGACAAGCGAGAGAACACACACAATTCAAAGCTATTTTTCACACGTCTATCATCACTTCACTCTCTCCACGTCCAACCGCGGGGTGCAGGATTTCCTCCAGACACAGACGTTCCACAGGCTCACAAAAGGCGTCGTTTGCAGGGCAGCCGCACACGAAACACGCGTAGGTGAACTTCCTACATGCACACCCACTTTCCGAAATACATGCTCGCGACGGGAGGCGTTAGCTTGCGTTCAGTGGGTCAACGCGAGTTAAGGATCTCATTCGTTTTGTCCGTCGACTAATAGATTTAAATGCGCAACGTGAAACTCAAGATGAAGTGTTGAGTCACCTTTTCAATGTAGTACAAATCTATACAGGAATTTACGGCGCTTCTTAGGACACATGACCCAGTTATACGTTAGCTATGCGTTCATTGGCATCCACCTGTTCCCACTGAGTGCCAAGATGAGTTGAACGTTATACTGTACGCTGGGTACAGATAGATTGTCACATTCTGTCGGTTTGACACAACAGCAACCCCTGCTCATATCTGTCGACGGGAATCTTTATATCGTTTGTATGTGTCGCTGCTCCATGTTTTTACATAGCAGTTGCTTATCATGACAGGAACATGGATGATTGTTCCTGTTAGCTTGTCACATTACAAGTTAGTATTAAGCTAGCAGACTTTTGTTGGGCACAATTCTACAGTTTGGTTTGGACATTTGGGTGTTTCACTAGACAGGTCGACATTTTGTTCTCTGTGGTTTCAAAAGAGGACAAGCGAAGAGTGAGAACAGTGGCAAAGGAATAACTTCAAGTGTGTTAAAGTGTGTCGGAGGGGCAAAGCGGTGAAAATGGTCTCTGTATCCCAGAATTTCACTGATCGCGGTTGGGTTAGGAACATGGATGATTATTTCTGCTAGCTTGTCATTGTTTCACTTTACAGGCTAGCATTAAGCTAGCAGACTTTTGTTGGACACAATTCTATGGTTTGGTTGAACATTTGGGTCTTTCACTGTACAGTACAGTAACATTTTGTGTCGGAGCGGAAAGCTATGAAAATAGTCTGCCTCCCCCAAACAGACTTTTTAAATATCATTTTGAAAGAAAAAAAAAATCATTTGTCAACATGCAGACTGATGAGAGCATAAACCGATCCAATGACCAGAGATGAGTGTCCTCTTACCTTTCCATAGTCAGTGGTGAGGACCAGCGAAGTGTCATCGCCGGAGCTGACGGTGGAGGGCAGGAGTTGTTCCTGATGCCTCAGCCACACACGGGAGCCCTGCGACACCGACATCAAACACCACACCGTTAAGCATCCTAAATCAAGGCTCACTGTAAAAAACACTGGCTGGGTAATAACTCTCATTTTGCATCAACTGTTTGGGTAACTTCATTTTTCCGGGCCATTCCATTCATCATTTCAGGCTAACTTGGCATTTGTAATTATCAACAACTCCCACATAGGTGGGGGGTTAAAAAAAAAAAATAAATAAAAATCTTGAACACGGTTTCAGATTGGATTCTAGACAATTGACAGTGAGACTGTAGTCTACTTTATCAACGTTAACTTCCTGGCCGTTGCAGACGTATGAATTAACAATGCAATCACCGAGCGCAACAACAGGAATCCTGAGGTATGCCTGTCATTTCCTCGCAGCAAAGGAAGATGCATTTATAGACTTGGCAAGCATGTTTGAATGACTGGAAGACAATGCTGGAGAAATGACCGCATTGCTATTCGTCAGCGTCGTAAACAAATGTGCAATTTAGCCCAATTCATCGGAGGACCGTGTGAGGGGGAAAAAAAGAAATCTGGGTGATTCTTCCTCATTGCTCTCCGCTCACCTTTTTGAGCCAATGCAGACTGTTCATCGACTCAAAAAGGAAACACAGAACAAAAAAGGGAATTGTGTTCAACAGAGCATAAAACCGAGCGGATCAATATGCCTGAATTCCACTTGGAAACCTAATGCGGGACAAGGTCGCCACTTTTAGACATCAATCCTCATTAACTATTTAAAAGGAGCGGCCGCGTGCGCGCAACGGGGCGAAACATGTGACATCGGCCTTTTTAAAACACACACCAAGAGAAATTGGTTTGAGACTCTAAATGTACTCTCCAGAAGTAGTCGGTCTCGATTGCTTAGCGATCGCCAAAGTGACTTCCGGCGCCCTTCCGTCAGCTAAGGCAGCTCAGCGAAAAGGGGGCTCTTGTGTCGCATTCCCGAATGTGTGCAAAAAGGGCGGAAACAACGATTACAATAAGTATAGCACGTGCCGATGCATTAGCATAGTTTGATCGTGGGGGGGACTACGCGTGCGCCTCTCTGCCTGGTACCGGCTCGGCATTTTTTGGGGAAGCCGCTTCACGCTCAGGTGCGGATTATTCGGAATTACTGCACAGACAATCAGGTGCTCTTACGTAAGTGGAAATCAAAGAGTCATGCGGTCATTCAAATGTTGGATGTTTTTCTTTTGTTGGATGTTGCTGTGGATAGAAAAACATGTTCCCCAAGGCATTTTGGGGCGGGCTCTCTTCCAAAAAAGGTGCAGTCAGCGGAAGTCCAGCAAACGATGCAGCTTGACGTGACCGTTGGTCATTAATAATTGACGATCGGGTTTTTGTTTTGACATGACTCTGATGATGCTGGATTACGGTAAATCACCATTGGGGGACGGAGAAGAAAACTCTGGCAGGTTTTCCCAAAACTTCTCTCACTCAAGAGCCACATTTGATTTTTTTTTCTTTTTTTTTTTTTTTACTCTGAACATTGGAAACCCAGTAAAAGTTACTTTCGATTCCAATCTTGAGTTTGGTAGGGGCCAGTTCCGATTTCCATCAACTGCTATGGTGCGATTCAGCTCTTAACGCATTTTATTGCATCGTTGGCAAAATATCCAACTTGAACTCTCGCATTTTTCAGTACTGCCCAACAACACTTTTTTTTTCTTTTTTCATTAACTGCTGAATACTACGTTGTCCTACTGCTGGGGTATGACATCACACGACAGCCGAGACCAGGACACGGTTCACCTGGACGGAACCGTACCGCGGAGAGCTGAACTGAATGCTGGCTTTGGACGGCTTTGTGAGGACCAAACTGGATGAGAAAGTACCAAAGGGCCTGAAAACACATTTCTAAAAGCGAAGACTTGAAGACTCTTCTGAAAAACGATTCTTGATTGGTTTTAAATACTGTTCAAACGATAGACAATAATTGGCAGTCGCCTCTTGATGCGTTAAAGGAAGTCTGTGCACTGGACTTCAGGAGTGACCGTGTAGCTCGAGATGGATTCGCCCGGATGCTTTTCTTTCTTTCCAGGCGATCAGTTTGTGATAAAAAAACAGTGTGACGCCGTTTCGGCAACAGATGGCTCTTTCGAAACTCCTCCCCCCCTTGTCGCTGCCTTCATAAAGAGTCTTGTCGCTAAGTCGGGACAAAGGCGGCCGCCTCTGACTGACGGAGATGCTCGGAAGTTAACCAGGTGGAAATTTCCCAAATAAAGACCAGCTGGGACACAATGGGCACATGTAACCCCCCCCACCCCCCAAATCCCTACAATTTAAAATCGCGCAGTGTGGCCCAGCTGAGCGTCCCGCCTTCAACAAAGCTGACCACTTCTTGCTCACTCATCATAACATTCGAATGGGGTGTGGGTCCAAAGTCTTTGCTTCGGGTGAACAGATGTTGCAAGCACTTTTTGCAGTTTTAAATTCCTCATACTGCATGTCACGGTGCAGGCAGAGAGCACTGCTGGGACAGAACCAGTTGACAAGAGTGATCCAAGTAGCCAGAACCCGAAATGATGCGATTTCACGGACAAAAGGCTTTCGTTTCTTCGGCTTCCGCGATAACAAGCGATCAGGAGAGCGCGAACGAAGGAGCCTTAAATATTTTAGTGCTTACACAGGGCAAAGTGCTGCGAACACGAGCGCGGGCGGTATCGAATGATCGGATCAGAAGTCATGACCAAAGAAAGAAAGCTAATCAAAGCGACTCGACCGGGAAACACAAGCTGATGAGTGTCGCTTGCTTCAAACAGGACCGAGTGAACACGACGGGATAGAGATGCGACTCGCCTGATGGCGGGTGCCATTTCCGTGCAATGTTTTCAACTAAAAAGGAGAAGAAACGTGCGGTTTGGCGTGTTTGGCTGAAAAGGCGGCCATTTTGTGTCTCTTCTTTATCTTTTTGGCATGATCATTTGTGTCAACCACATTTGAAGTGAATTCAAGACATCGGACAGCTGTGCCCATAGGACGATGGATCCGAGTTAGATGTTGACTCCACAGCAGCGACGAAGGAGTAGGCAGTCCCTCGCCCCCCCACCCCGCCCCAGACCCCCAATTTACACCTCAAATAATGACACACGGCAGTATTATCATAACAATAGAGATCCAAAGGGGTCATGAAAGTGACCCCTAGGAAGAGGACGAGTGCACGGCAGTCTCGACGACATTAGACCCGCTTCTAAAAGGGTCAAAACAGCAAATTGTTTCTTGCCCTGAGTGTCCATTAAAAAGCCGCTGTGACGATTCTCAATGGGCCGCATCCACGAGACAAATGGGGATGAGTTGCCTGACTTCAGACAGGAAAATTGGTTCTCGCGCGAGGGTCCATTAGAAAGCCGATTGACGATTCCCCAAAGAGCAACACATTCACAAGATGGCAGGAGAAGATTCCTATCTTTAGGCCATTCTGACATGTGACTCGAGCAGCAAGGCCAAAACAAGCTTATTCACATTTTTTTTTCCTTTAAATGCTTTGACAACACATTTCATTCACGTTTTCAAATTTTGGTGATCATGACAAATAGTTTTTGTGCAGATTGCCCTGCAGACTATATCTTAACAACTTTTGAAAACAATGCGGGGTTTTGTCGCTTGTTCCACAAGCAGGAACTCGGGCCAAATTCAAGGATTTCACTCAAATCTGCGCAAATGCTGAGTGAGTGCAACACACACACAGAGGTGAGATTAAACAAGTAGGGCTGAGTTTGACTGGGATGGGAATCGGGGCTAAAGGTCCTTCCAGGTCTTGTGGGTCCCAAATCTTCCAGATGGGTTGAGAGTTTTATTATTTCAAAATAATTCTGGTGCTTTTAGGAAGGCTGGAACAGATTCATGGCATTTTAAGTCATTTCATTTTGGAAAGCGTATTGGATCGATGAGCAAATTCACTTTGGAGCTCAATCACGGAACGAAATCCAGATACTACTGCATTAAGACTCGTAGCATATCACATTAGCGACGCCTGGAAATTACACAGAATAGGTCAGGCTGGTCTTTGTTTGGAGCATTGGATGAAGGGTGGGCCGAGGGCAGGCTGCTTGACCGAGGGCACAAATCGGATGATTAAAAGCAACCCTCCAGCATCTGCGCAGGAAGACATATGAATTAAAGATGACGGAGGAGGCAGCTGATCAGAAATTAGCTAATGGAGGAGGAGGAGCCCCGTGGGGAACAGGGCTTCCCCCTGTCTGGAGGGGGCCAGGGGGTCATTTGGCGTTTATCATGGGGTCTTAGTAGCTGTCTGCCCCCCCACTGAGGCCTTAAAGCAGAAGGTTGCTTTGAAGCGATTTGAATCCACATATTAATGAGACTAATAAGAACAAACGGCAGAGTACTTGCAGATTTGTCAGTCGCCGCGTGCACATGGGATCATCCACGCGGGCGCGTCCAAAGGGTTAGAGAGCCCTTCCCCCCGCGGTCCTCTGACAACGCGAGTTGACTGTCATCCGCAGTGTGTTGGAGAATATGAAACTTGAAGTCAAAGGACGGAGGGAAAAGATTATGATAGAGAGGCTACCTTGTGGGGTGAGGGGCCCAACAATGTACGAACAACTCTTTTTTTTTTCTTTTTTTTTAATCTGTTATTGTTTTTAAATTGTTCTTATGTACAGTGCCTACTACTGGCCAACCGATGAATCAACCGTTATTAGCTCTTTAAAAATAATCGTGATTTTAAAAATCTGGCAATGTTTTGTATGACTTCTTATTTTACATTAACACATCACAACATACAGTAAGACAAAGATAATGACATTCAAAAAACCCTGACCACCCCCTCACCCCCCAAAAAATCGTTTTTTTCCGATTATTCTTTGTTGCAAAGTCAAACAAATACGAAAGGACAAATTATTGTGCAGCTGTCGCTTTGCTTTTGATTAGCGCGGTTCGCTTCACGCGAACAACCAAAGAAAACGTCACGGGCCAACGAAAAGTAACGGCGCCGCGGCGTTGCAAAAATTTGAACACAAAAAGACGAGAAACTGCCGATCAAAAACTTTTGTGATCACTTCACGTGTGATGAGACAGCAATCGCCGTCACAGCAACTGTTGTCCCTCCTACTGTCTGTCGCCTTCAATCCCCTCGGTGCTCATTTGCGGAGAGCAGTCGGGGGTCACACGGCAGGAATACCGCAGACATCCCCGGAATGCTTTTGAGTCAAAGACAGAGGAGTCGGACCGAACGAGACATTTGAGGCTTGCCCGATGTGGTTGATGCAATCGAAGGGTCGATGGAGATTTGGGGTCCAGTTTCACAGCTTTTGACCTCGTCTCATCCTTGACCTGAAATTGCGCCTTTAACGCCATGGTTACGTGGTAGAGTGAAACTCCTCTACAACAAAATCATGTTTGCAGCAAGAAATTTTTCACAACAGGGGAATTTTCACTGTAGCAAATTTGATCTCAGACGTAAACACGAACACACACAAAAAAACGTATATGTGTAATTTTTATTTTTATTCCAATAGTGCATAAGTATGATCATACCATAATTTGACACTTCATACCGCCAGGGTAGAAAGAATAAAAGGAAAGAAATTGCAAAATTTACGATCAGCATTTACTTTCACTTTTCATTGTAGGGGGAGGATTTTTTTTCCACATGGTATTTTTGCCCATGTAGGTTTCATTGTAGAGGAGTTTAACTGTACCCTTGAACCACAGGCTCCAGTTGTTGCCGCAATCCGTTTCAGTTTGAATCGTCGGAAAATGGAAAGCAGAGGCAGAGAGCGATGAACATATTCCATCATCGTCTCACCCACGAGGTAATCACAGGAGGCTAGCAAGGGAAAGTCAGCATCTGGGCCGACAGCAGTAATCACAGGCTGGCTATTATTAAGCCGCAGCGCAAGAAGAGGTTTAAGCTCGACTCTTATTACGAGCTCATAGAGTCAGTCGGGCAAGGGCAGCCAAGGTCAAGGCCAAAAGTCGTTTAGTGTGCCAGGCGAGGCCGCAGTAAACAACGACTTTAATTTTCTCTGGCTAAGCATCCCGGATAACACAGCGCATGCAAATCTAGACTAAGTCCATCCTTTGGTGGCAGTGAAGAGTAAGCAACTTGTCTGGTTTGGAGAATCGACCTCCGGCTGGCACAAACAAGGACGGCAGGCTCAGCGCTCAGCAAAAATAGTGTTATTGCACGTAAGTGAAATAAAAATTGTCGCTAAAATAAATACATCCCGAAAGAAAACAAGAACAGACATTTTTGAAAACATACATTTCAAATGGATTCAACGCAAATGTAAAATGCGGGCTCGCATTTTGAACATCACATGACCAAACCCGTAAAACAGGTGAGGCCGAGGCCACTTTGACTTCACTTTCAGCAGACAGCAGAGGGCAGTGTAGGACCAAATAACACCACCCTGCGATTGATGAAAAGGGATGGATTCATTCTTAGTCCACAAGCGCAATATTCATCAGAATATCATGTTTAGACTAAAGGATTGGATTATTATTAGTATTATTTTTTTTAAGACCTTGAGGGAAGGATGGGTGGTAAGAAACGTGGCTGCATCACGGCCGGCCAACTCAAGCCCTATAAAAAGGGGCATTGGCGGGAGAATGACTCATCAGAAAGCCAGCACAGCAGTACGGGGATTTGAAATTGTGATGTCACTGCGGTAAGTGACAACCACAAATGTTTCCCACTGGATAATGAAAGCTTTCGGTCAGGATGTGATCCTCTGGAAACACGTTCTGTAGGAACATTTTTAAATTTAGTTTCCTTGCTTTTTTTTTTTTTTTAAATGCAACCCTCAGGCCAGAGTGTAGCCCGCCTCTCGCCGCAGGTCAGCTGCGACAGACTTCAGCTCGCACTTGTCTCGAAACAGCAGAAGTGATGGAAAACGAATTCATGAATGGATATTGATTGGGCTCAAAGCCAATTTGGGATGGGCCTCCCTTTGTCCCCCTTGGATGGAGATAGAACACGGCCATAGTGAGCATTGAAAAACATTCATTTGAAGAAAAAAAAATTTCAGACACGTTTCATTTGGGTTATGTCGTATTTTCCGTTCTCTTCTTTTTTTTCCATTTTAGTTTCCTGGTTTTCTTTCACAGACCTTGTAGACCAAGAAGAAGGGATCCGTTGAAAAAGCAGACCACCAGAGCGGCGCTTCTCCAAGTGTGGTTAGCATCGTGCGACAGTTCAGTTGTATTTAACATCAATTTTCAATACATTTATTATTATTATATTGAACTGTGTACAGTTCTTTTCTGAAACATTTATTTTGTGCAATGAAACACTTTGCCCCCCCCCAAGCGGCGCTTCTCAAAGTTGTATTTAACAACAATTTTCAATACATTTATTATTATATTGAACTGTGTACAATTATTTTCTGAAACATTTATTTTGTGCAATGAAACACTTTGCCCCCCCCCCTCACAATTTTGCTGCTGTAGACTCCAAATTTCCCCAGTGTGGGACAAATAAAGGTTATCTTACTTACTTATTTGCTTTCTTGAACAACCGTTTGTTTTTAAACATTTATTTGGGTATAACAGCATTTTAATTTAATCAGTAAGTTTTTTGTTGTTGGTTTTTTTTTTGTGCTTAGTGGATTTGGGGAAGCACTGCATTCGCATGGCGCTGTTGAAACGCTGATGTTTGTTTTTAAACAATTTATGTGGGTATAACAGCATTTAATTGAATCAGTAAGTTTTTTGTTGTTGGTTTTTTTTGTGCTTAGTGGATTTGGGGAAGCACTGCATTCGCATGGCGCTGTTGAAACGCTGACGCGTCAATCCTTACGTTTACTGCCCTTGCATCATCACAAGCTAGCAAAATGGATCAATGAACTCCTGTGCTCTATTGTTACAAAACGCAGTCACTTTAATTATGGAAGAGACGCCTTGAGCTAACACCGACAGCAGGGTGTCAGCAGGAGGTTATCGCAGCACTGACCGGGTCGCCGATAAACAGGCGGGTCAGGTCACAGATGCTGAGAATGCAAATGTGAGCTAGCAAGCTGAAAAACAAAACAAAACCCCAAAGAGCTAAATAACATGATTTCAAATTTCTCAAGTGACCCTTTTGGCAAATCTTGATTACGAGCAGCAACAGCATTCAAAAGGAATGTCTTTTTTTTTGTCTCCTTTCCTTCCTTCCTTGTATCCTCGCCTCACTTCCTGACTTCCTTCCTTGCTAAATCGAGCGTCCGTGTGGCTGGAGGTGGCGGCGCAGTGATCTCAGATGCCTTCAACAGCTGGAGGAAATGACCAGCGCGTTCAGTTACCCTTTTCACAACAATATTCTTCTCCAGCGTGTTGATCCGCTTTGGCTTGAGCTTGAAAAAGCCGACCGGAGTGGATGTTTCAGGGGTGGGAAGAATGCGAGCGGTAACCAAAACCTCAAGCGGCCGCGGCACTTGTACGCGACACGGGATGACATGCCGGCACGGCTGGGAATTTCAGGGGTCGGGGGGGAAAAGGACTCCGGGATTCCGTCTGGTCAGAATACCTTTCAGGGGGAAGGAATCTGGCCTGTAATGCGAGGGTCTGCTCGGAGGGCGTTAACGGGTGTGGAAAGGTCTTCGTTTGACTTCACAGTGTGAGGCAGCTGCCACTTTAAAGGATTGCCCAGTTTAGAATTGAAGGTGGCGGCTCGACAGGATGCTTCACAAAGGCCATAAAGACCGCGTTTCCTCCAAATCCGCACCCTGTGTATCGTCAGTCAGAGCTGAAAAGTCACTGACAAGACAGGGCAGGGCGGACCGGGTGTGGACTGCGGGCAGTGTGGACAGACAGAATGGTCTTCAGCGGGTGTGTCACGCAATCGGAAACCCACCAAGAACTTCAATTTTCAAGCATCAGCGAGAAGCCAGCCAACCTATCAATCAATCGAATGGCTCAGCATGGTTCATGACGAACTCCCAGCCATGAATCAGGCCTCACATTCATCCGAGGCTGACTCACAATAATCCACCCAAGGCTTCTCATCCACGATTCTCTCAAAATTAAATCCGACGAGGCTATCCGTCGGAAGATATATTTGTAAATGTAAAAAAATGTACCCTAATAGCATCCGTACTTATTAACTCCCGATTATTGTATATTTATTTCAAAAAAGAGCTGTCCCAAAATAAAGTAATCCCGCGAGTCACATCCCGTTCCCATCACTGCTTGCAGATGTGTGAGTCACAACAGTGTGACCCATCAAGTCTAAACAATGACAGCACCCATGTGTGTCTGCGTCTCTGTGGAGTTGACAGGTGAAGTCTACTTGCATCCACTCCACACTCACAAACTGCTTGGGACTTCCAAATAAAAACAAGAGGAAAACATGTGCTGTCAAAGCGCCACACGTGAAGAAGTGCATTGACATTGTCATGTGGCTCTGCTTGCTTGTAACGGGATTATCGGAGCACAATTGAAACGGATTGTTGTGACATGTTGTCGCGGGGGGATGCCTATCAAGGAAGTACAAGTCAGAATAGGGAGGACATTTTCTGTCCTTTCCAGAAACAAACATACACTTGGGTTAATAATTGGTGTAACTTGGTGGAAAAGTGGGAGAAGTTACCTGCAGAAAACCCACACAATCAAAGAGGGAAAAAGCAGTCTCCACAGTGGGAGGCCAGAAACTGAATTTGAACCCCTGAACTTAGAACTGTGAACCACTAGACCACTGAGCCATATAAACATATAAATAGCCAAACATAAATATATATTTAACGGTCCGTTTTTCATAAATGGTGGTGGCTAAATTGTCCTCCAGTTCTGAAATGACGAGATGGGAATACGAAATGGAGATTTTTGTTGTTCTTTTGTGTCGTTACAGATGGAAAACTGTCAGCGCGACGAGGACGAAACTAATAAAAAATGACTTTTAAACCTGAAAGACAAACTTAAAAGTACGCGGGGAAATAAGCGACTTTACCTCCAAGAAGAATGTCTCCATGTTGACGAGGTCCGACCTGACGTCCCTTTGTAGTCTGACTTGAGCGGGACCACAGTCGATGAGGTGAGGAAAAAGCCTTACTCCATTTCAAAATCTCTTCCTGTGCCCAGCCGGCTGCTAAGTTTCTGGGTCACAAATAACACATGGCCCGCTCGGTTCGGATAACTTTCAGTATTCTTTGCCCCGGCTGTGGGCCGGAGGAGAGCGTTATGGGACTACTGTTGTTTTGTGTGTCTGCATCTGTTTGTGTGTGCTCGCGCAAGTGTGTACGTGCGCGCGTGTTTGTGTGTGCGTCGTGCCATTCATTTGAGAGCCGGCACATTATGCGAGGGGGCGGGGCTAGGGCGTGGTGAAGCGGGCAGGAGGATAGTACGGAATCCGAGAAAGTTTAAGAATAACGAGATCGCTTTGCCAGTACAGAATTCCTGAAATGGACCCCTTTTTTTTTTTTTGGGAGAGGAACAAAGGCTTGAGGGTTTTGTGTGTGTGTGTGTGTGTGTGTGTGTGTGTGTGTGTGTGTGTGTGTGTGTGTGTCTCACACGTGCATCTCCAAATGAAAGAGAGGAGGTCAATAAGCACACAAATCGGTGTCAAGTTTTATTATCTGCCAGCAAAGTAGAGGTCAGGGACGATTAAAATGGCTTTTCAATATAAATTGCATATTGTCTGTATGGTGTCCCTGAAGTCTGGATAGATATGCAATTGGGGAGGAAAAAAAAGTGTACATCATCTCCAACATTTCTGATGCAATCGGCAAGATTCAATATACAATCACTCCCTACAAAAGGAAAAATTAAACATACCATGACTACGTCATAACATGAAATAACTGGCAAAAGAATTCCATGAACATATTTATCCGCATAATAGAGACAAAAATAACCAACACTAGTTTTTGTTTAATTAAACTAATACATTTATTAAACTTTTTTTTAAATAATTCCGATGCAGTTGTTAAAAAGGTTGCTTTTTTTCCGAGCTGTGATAAACAAGTAGGCATGCAGATGTCCTGTTTGTGCTCCATTGAGGTCCATTGGTGGCAAGCAGCCACCAGCGGCGGCTCCAGCAGCCAAACCTCAAGCATAAAGACAGCTGATGGATGCCCGCGGAGACCATTTCACAATCAATTCACTGTCTCCTGATGAAAAAAAAAAAAAAAGGAAAAAAATGCTGAATGTGACGATGTGTACTAAACAAAACCAGCAGGCGTCATTCAGGTGTCGTGAGCAACAATGCAAATGGCTCTTTAGTATTATTGTCTGCGGTTACCAACCAACTCAGTTCAATAAACTGGATTGATTGTATAAAATGTGCCACCGGAAGGCTATTGAACAGCGCAGCCATTGATCAGCTGTTGTTTTTTTTCCCCTTCAATAAGTTATCCTTTAATACAGCAGTGGGTGGGCGGGGCTTCGGGGGGGGGGCGGCACAGAGTAACAAAGCTGCCAGCTGTCGCAACCTCCAAGACAAGCGTGGATGTGAGAGATCCAAAAGAGCCACGTCGAGTCAGTTCAAAAGTGATCTCCAATTCTCCTACACTTGAATGTTTTCTTTTTGGGCCTTCTTTGGAATCTCGCCTGAATTAAAAATCATACCACCACTAACACATTGTAACCATCATGCGGAACAGTTCGGGATCAATATTCATCTAATCATGTGAAAACATTTTTTTTTTTTAAACAAAATGTAATTCCTACAGTCAAAGTTGACTTGCTCTAACCAACCAATCAGAGGATGGAAAAAATGCTGACGTCCACAAGGGCCAGCGCGCTGACCCTGTGAGGATGAATTTTGGAATTCCATTGGTCAAAAGGAGAAAAGACTTATCATAGGCAAGGAAATATGATGACATCCCGTTTGGGTTTGTAGCCTTAAAGTGGAGGAAGCAGTTGGAATTTACAACATATCTTCCTCAAGCAATCGTGCCAAACCTTCCGACTCAGATGTGTTCCCATGACTCCCCACGCTGTCCACATCCTGCTTGTTTATTGAGCTTCCACAGCGGCATGGCATTCAATTCCCACATTACTTTAGGCAACCTGGAATACTGTACATGGGGCGGGGGGGGGGGGGGCGGGCGGGTTGAAAA
>NW_017804845.1:350271-367271 GCF_001891065.2 Hippocampus comes
TTTTGTTTGCTTTTTGTTTTTTGTGTTTTGGGGCGTTTTTAATTTTTTCTTTGGTCCCCCCCCCCCCATTCCTTAAAAGTCGCCAACTATATTCTTGAAAGTTTTTTCTTTTGTCTCTGTCACAGTCAGCAGCAGCATGTTGACTTCGCAACCCTCCTTGCCATTCAGTCGTTGTTTTAAACCAGGGCACAGCCAAGCGTTCCCCCCCATCCGGATGATCACAGTCATCAGTTCATGAGGAAATCAGTTTGACAAAGGCTATAGCCCCCTCAAGTGTCCAAAGTAAGAAATCAGAACCGTCTCCGTGGCGTTTCTCACTCCCTCTCTCCCCTCTCAGAGAGGACTCCTTCCTCCTTGTAGTCCCTCGACCGTCCATGTCACGTGGTTCAGGAATAGCATGTTGTCAACCAGGCTCCCCATTTCTGTCAGTACTACCTTGTATTCGCTTTTTGGTGCCTTTTAAAAGTGCGGTTTAAGCCCAGAATGGCTTTGTTGGATGTGCGAATTTGAAACCGTGGCCTACATTCGGAAAGCAGAAGTTCTAATTGAAGGTTTTACACAACCTTTAACCACCCGAGCAAGGAGACATCCGCCAAGCACGACACAAACGATCTGCTTCTATTTAGACATATTACCGCATTAACTTGATGTTAACTCATTCATGTACAATTTTAAAACGGCGTACCTGCATTTTCCACCCATCCGTTTTCTCTTCGGCTTATTCTAACAAGCATTGTGGTGGGCCTGCCGATGCCACCTGACTTCGGGCTGACCGGCCATTAGCCAATCACAGGGACCTGTATTTTGTTTGACGATTTTTTATTTATTTACAATAAACCGATTATTATGTCAGATTAACAAAGGGCAAACAAGAATCAATACTTGTAAATCTGCAAACTTTTACTTTTGTAATTAGTTAATATTATAAACAGCCAACAGAGGGCGCTGCTGTGTCAGGCAACAGTGGCAGCGAGAACAAAACGGGGGGGAGAGGCGAGAAAGAGAGATCGACAATGCCGCTCATGTTAAAGATGTGCAACAAACTCTAGTTTAGTTAATAATCACTTCAAATAAATTGGTGGTGGGTTCTTGGTATGATTAAATAAAAGGGACAATGCACACAAGCTTTATGGCGTGAATGTGAATATCATTTCATCTTATGACTTGAAGGGAGTTGTTGAAAACGTTTGATGTTATTGTGATGAAGGCGTGTAAGAGTGACCTTGGCGCAGCAAAGGGAATTAAGAACAGATTCTCATTTATAAAACTGGAGAAATACAAAGCAAACATAAAAGCAGAGACAAACTGCACAATGTGAAAGAGTTCCATATTTATGTGATGCCTTTCAGATATTTTTGTATTTATCTGTCGCTCTGACATCTGCAGTCCTCAAACGTGGACCAGTGATTTTATGTGAATGGTTAAAAAAAAAGGGGCCACTTAATGAGGATTAGTGCATTTTCCTGCCTCTCTGTGAAGCATTCAGTTGTTTTTGGTATACAAAAAGCATGAACGGCTTTGAAAAACGACTGCTCAAGACACGCGTGATCACAGTGACACGAAGCATTACTACAAGTGACGTTCAGCGAAGAAAACACGTTATTTTATTGATTTACTTTGACATGAACAACACTTGAAATTGATTCTAGAGTACGTTGAGCTTACAGGAGCCAGGCTGCAGTATGCGCAGGGTGACAATGTGCTTGATTGCTCTTCTAAACCAGGGGTAGAACAAAGCGTATATCAAGGGATTCACACACGAGTTGAAATAGTACAGGTAGATGACGCACACTTGAAGGGTGTGATTGCGTAAGGAATCACGTGCGAGAAACACACCGTAATACGGACAGAAGCACAGGAGAAACACGACAACGAGAACACCCAGACTCCTGGCGGCCTTCAACTCGGATTTCTTTACCCGGAAAGGCGGCGAGTGTTTGAGTTTGCCGCGTGGAGCGTGCAAGCGCATGGCTCTCGCCTGAGACACAGCAACCACAAACACTTTGGTGTACAGCATGACGACGCTGCAGAGCGGAAAGAGGAAAGACACCACCAGGTCAACGACTCCTGTCGTGAAGTCAAACACGATGACGCACTCCCCATAGCAGGAATGATACTTTCCCGGCTGCATCAGCTGATCGTAATAAATGACGCCCGAGTAGGAAAGAGATGAGAACCAACACAGACAAACACAAAGTTGAACTCTTTTCACAGTCACTCTGATGTTATAATGCAGAGGGTCACAGATGGCCACGTATCGGTCAACCGATATCAGCACGATGTTTCCGACCGACGTGGACGTCACTGTTAAGACGTAATACACAAACAGAGAGCACAGACGATCGCCAAGAGACCAGCAGGATGTCGCCCTGCGAACTGCCATCGGGATCAACTGGAGACCCACCAGATAGTCGGTGACGGCGAGAGAGAGGAGCAGGAGGTTGGTGGGGGTGTGGAGCTGCCTACACACACACACACAACACAGACACATGAATCAACAAGCTGTTAAAGACACAACACTTCAAAACCGACATCTGTAGGCGGAATACGGCATCCTGCACAAACTAGTATTCGGATCAAGAACCGAGACTTTAAAAAATAAAATAAAAAACGCATGCCTGAAATGGGAGATTGCGGTGATGACCAGCAGGTTGAGCACCACAGTGAGGATGGAGATGCTCAATAGTGGAACGAGGTAAAAAACAACCGGGCCGGGCGACTTTCTGCAGGAGATGTTCGCCAGCTCTGGAAAGCAAAGATCTGATTGGTTCTGGGTTTCCATGGAGAAGCTGGAGCTCAGACAGCCTCCTGTCTCAACCTCGCTGTCGGCCAGCTCCTTAAAACGCTTCTAGGACCTCCCCCAATCAATTGTGATTGGGTCAAAGTTGTCTAAGTATGATGTCATGAGGAGCACCATACCCAACATACTGCTAACAATCAACAGTTAATAGGCAACACAGATTCGGTCTTACACCCTCAAACGTTTCCATTCCCAAATTGTTGTACAAGCAAAAGGCCCACCTAGCGTTTGGGTAGGCTTTGGCCACGGTTCTGGTTCTGATTGAAGATGGGGCAAACAGAAGATAGCAAACAGCCATAATGGACCCTAACATGGACGAAAGTGAAAAATAAAGTGCGCGGATGCAAGAGTTTGTGAAAAGGAAATCGCCGCCTACCTTTGTCGGAGACGTGACGAGCAGAGGCAGTGGCACACTTCGTAGCGTGCTAAGAAACAACACGACCGTCGCTTGCGTGCACCGTTTTAAAATGCTGCTCCTGGCGCTCCTGGCTCCCATTCTTAGACAATCCCATCGTTAAATTTCAAATCAAACGAACTTTGAGAATATTAAAAGGACAAGCTCCGGAGCTGCTTGCGGCCCTTTAGCGCCGCCCTAGTGGCTCCCTGGAGCTTTTTAAAAATGTTTGAAAATGGGAAAAATAGGGGAGTGAAAATATATTTTTTGTTTGAATATGGTTTCTGTAGGAGGACAAACCTTCTTAACATTTTCCAATGCTGCAAAAATGCGTCGAACAAATATTACATTTCAACATTTCTATCAACGGAGATTTGCGTCATAGCCTGCGACACACGTTTTGCAAGGCGGGATGCCAGGCAGGTGGCTGTTGGAAGAAGAAAAGGCGTTTCATGTCCAATTCACCGAGGGAACTGGCAAAGAATGGCAATTTATAGGGCCGAAAGAAGCATTTTAAAACGGTAAACGTCAGCTACGAAAGTTAACACGCCTCGTTCATCTCAGGGGCTGTTATGGCGGTTGCGCTTTATGGCACGTGTGTGTAAGTGCGCGCGTGTGCGGTGATGGATCGATCGTGGGAGGCCGGTTGATCGCAAAATAGAGCTTTGGTCAAAAAAGGTTGGGCCCCCCTGCGCTACAGGATGCACTTCAGGGAAAAAAAAAACAAAAAACGTTTAACCAGGAAGGCTCACTGTGCATTTGTAGCCAACGTCGTCATTTTGATAGTAGGCTAATACAGTATAGCTCATATAGATACATACAGTGGGTGTTGCCTTCTTTCTAAGGTTTTTAATTTGTTGCGGCGCCAGACACATTTGTTTTTCGTTTTTTTTTTGGTCCAAGATGGCTCTTAAAACTTTTTGGGTTGCCGACCCCTGCCATAGGTTCAAGGTGATCTACTTTATTTTATTTTACTCTACATTTTTTTGCGAAAGTTAAACGGAAAGGTAGCTTAGGGTGCAGTGTACAGTTACACCTAAATACACAATACTAATAACATGCACACAAAGACACAAATCTTTTTATTTTTTGTATTTCTCTCGACGCCTTGCAGTCAACTTGGAACAATAACACTAAAATACACAATACTAATAACGCACACAAAGACACAAATCTTTTTTTTTTTTTTTTTTAATTTCTCTCTTGACACCTCGCGGTCAACTTGGAATCAGTCCGCAGACTATCATAGCCATATACATATAAATATATACATATATAGTACATACGTCTTTTCACTATATACACAAATTGTATATCTAACAGATTGTAAAAGTGACTTTGCGTGTTCCAAATATCCGAATTTATGACTGTTCCTTTTTGCTCTTGATATAGGGCAGGGGTGGCAAACCAGCCAGAGACGAAGAGCCAGTTTTTTTTTTTTTACTGTGTTATTGCAAAGAGCCACATCATGCACACATAAGCATCACCCTTCCTCAGTGCACACGATATTCATTGTTGAAAATGAGCGGCCCGTGGTCTTAGTACTGTAGGAGTCCATTTCTGTCATTCGCATGTTGGTGTGTGACATTTACAAGAAATGTGGCTGAGTAGAGGTGTGTGTGTGTGTGTGTGTGTGCATTTAATACACAAGGGTAACTCACTGCGCTTCATATCATTACAAGTGCAACATTTAAAAATGTTTCAAACGAAAGGCTCAGGCACATTCAAAAGCAAAATTCAGAAATGAAAAGTACGGGTTACTCAAATTACCACGACAACAACAACAAAACCATCAGCGCATTTAAATGCGAGTCTAGAGTATGTTGTTGGCCTCGCGGGAGCCAGGCCGCAGAATGCGCAGGGTGACAACGTGCTTGGCGGCTCTTCGAAACCAGGGGTAGAACAAGGCGTAGATCAAGGGGTTCACGCACGAGTTGAAGTCAAACAAATAAAGAACATATTTGCCCACTGAAGCCGCAGTCCTGTTGTCAGCCACCAGATTGACAATGTAGTACGGACAGAAACATACCAGAAAGACCAGAACGAGGACCCCAAGAGTCCTGGCCGCCTTAATTTCGGAGGTCTTTGCTCTGAAAGGGCCGCGACGTTGTAATTTGAGACATTTAACATGAGAACGCATGGCTCGCGCCTGAGACACAGCGACCACAAACACTCTCATGTACAGCGTGATGATGACGCCGAGAGGAAGGACGAAGCACATGACCAGGTCCAGAACGCCTGCGTAAAACTCAAAACCGATGAGGCACTCTCCCAGGCAGGAGTTATACATCCCGGGGTGAGCCAACTGGTCCATCAAAACGATGCCACAGTGGATAATGGCGCCCAGCCAACAGAGACAAACGCAAAGTTGAACTCTTTTCACGGTGACTTTGACGTTATAATGCAGGGGATCGCAAATCGCCACGTAACGGTCGGCCGATATCAGCACCATGTTTCCCACCGAGGCCGCCGAAGAAATGAAAATCATGTAGTTCCACAGGGAACACATCACGTCACCCAGAAACCAACAGGACGCGTTCCGGTAGATCTCGTTCGGCATCGACACCGAGCCCACCAGAAAGTCGGAGACGGCGAGGGAGAGGAGGACCAGGTTGGTGGGGGTGTGGAGCTGCCTGCGCACCAAGACAAAAAAAAAAAAAGAGAGAGAGAGAAGAAAGAAAAAAAAACATCATTGATACACACAACGCAGTGTCAAAACCATTTTCCTGGCAAACGCGAGCATCGTCATTGAACGCCGTGACACAAACACCGCAAAAACCTCGCGAGGACCGTCAAACACCCGAGCGTGACAGAAAAAGGAACTTGTGCCTGAAGTGGGAGATTGAAATGATGACAAGCAAGTTGAGCAGCACGGTGGCGACGCATTCGACGGGCAGCAGGACTCCGAAAAGAACGCCTTCCGACCCCTCGGACGAAGACTTCCCGCAGGAGATGTTGGGCAGATGCGGGAAACAGAGATGCGATCGGTCTTCGGGCTCCATGGGGAAGCCGGAGCTCAGACAGACTTCTGGCTCAACCTCTCTGTGGCGCATCTCCTTTATGGGTTCTTGTACCTCCCCCGCAAGCAAATGCCACTGGGTCAAAGTTGTCCATATATGACGTCACGATGAGCGTTCATTGGCCACGCGAGTAAACAGCGACGTGTGCGCTTATCAAATGTTACATCAGCCTAAAATATTGTCGCCCCCTGACTGTTGTTAATTAACCCTCGCGCTAGTGTCTACGTTGTGTTCAACCCTTTCATGGCCCCTGTCACCTGATCACATGATAAGCTGCCCGCTGTCGTGACCGCTGTCCCCGTCAGGGTGAAAAGTTGTCCCTCATTTTTGTTCGGATCGACCAAACATTCCATGTCACCAGGGCGACCCCACAAAATATTCCGTCGGGTGACGTCACATTTTTGTCTTCAGCTGCTCTTGACCGAGTCCACTTTACACACTGTGGTAAGGACACAAAAGTACCAAGTTGGAATTTGCTAACCTGGAAAGATATCAACAATCGGAAAATTCCACATCAAGGGTGACTGACAACTTGGGACACAAGCGCAGGTTGTTGTTCGCAACACAAACTGACGGTGACCACAGAAATTTGGTGTCACTCATTTAGAACCCAAGTCCAACCTTGGAGCCTGTTCCAGCTGTCTTCGGGGCAATAGGCGGGGGACACCCTGAACCGGTTGCCAGCCAATCGCAGGGCACACAGAGACGAACAACCATCCGCGCTCACACTCACACCGAAGGACAATTTGGAGCGTTCATTCAGCCTGCCATGCATGTTTTTACAATGTGGGAGGAAACCGGAGTACCCGCAGAAAACCCACGCAGGCCCAGGGAGAACATGTAAACTCCACACAGGGAGGCCGGAGCTGGAATTGAACCCGGTACCTCTGCAGTGTGAGGTCGACGCGCTAACCACTGGACCAACCAAACGGAACCCAATCTGTTGAAAATCTACAGCTACCTCATGTGTGGGTTCGGAAAACAAGTAGCTTTTTTTAGGGTGTTTAGGCCTCAGGGTTAGGGGCCAGAGAATGTTGAAACACTTCAAGGAGTTATTTGGCTTCACAGGAGCCAGTTTCAAGAAATGAGGCAATAACAAAAGTAAGATCCTCCAAGTCTTACTGGACGGACATCACGAACGGACTCCCTGCCTCCACGAAAAGTAGTCGCAAAGGTCAGTTTGTCAGTGTCCGCTTGATGACAAACAACAAGATTGTTGTCTGTGTCTTCGCTGGGAGAAACGCAAGGATCGGCTCCCGTCTTTCGGTGTTGTCTTCACACCTCTAATTGCAAGCCGCTGTCGTCATCATCATCATCATCATCGCACACTAATGGGCCAAGGTGTGAACCGGCAACAAAAAAACATGGACGCCAGTCACCCAAGAGGGTGTCCTCCGGGGACACGTAAGGCACAACAACTGTTACGTATGAAGAGATGTTTGACACTGAACTTGGACTAAAGTATCCAACAAAAGTTTTCCAGCTTGGAAGTACTTCCAAATGTTTGTTTCCTTTGGAAACCGCATACCTGAAAATACCTGCGTTCTAGATTTGAATTTCACTCAATCTGACCAAGTCTCATCTCGTCCCATAGTCAATGAGTGAAACAAATCCAATTGTGTAATAAAGAAAAAAAAAATCAAACCTAACCCTGTAAAACCCTATCCTTAACCCTGTGTATGAAAAAAAAATTATATATATCTCGCTTTGGGCTCCACCACATCAATGCAGTGAATAGAAAATGCTATTTGCTCGGCCCCGGACCGACATCGGCCCTCAGAATCATTTTTATGTCCACTGCCACTCTTCTAAAGTCCTTGTTCCTGATGCAATCCTTCCATTTAGACTTGGCACCGGAAAGCATCAGTGGCAGGGTATTGGGCCATCGGCTGGGAATCAAACCTAACCCTGTAAAACCCTATCCTTAACCACAGTGGGAACCTACCACACTATCCCCCTAAAACTAAAACCAGGGCATCAAGGAGAACCTCAATCACCATGATCCTAATCCTGTCTGGATTTGAACCCATCTAATTCAACATCATGTGGCCGGACCCTCACTCCTAAGCCCTCTTTAACGCTAACCGTTAACTGTAGTCCCAAACGCTCCCCTTCACCCTATGTGGGACTTCTTGCTGGGTTTTGGTTTTTGTAACTCGACTTCGAGTTTTGTGTGTGGGGATAGAGCAGGGGTGTCAAACTCATTGCTGTCGTGGGCCACATTGTAATTACGGTTTCCCCTGGAGGGCCGTTGTGAATTTTGGGAAACCACATAAATGCTTAATCACCTCCACCTGTTACATGCACAGCGCACAACAAATTGATGGATAACTAGTTTTCAAATCAGAAGTCAAAAATAATGACTGTTATTGTGGATTACATATGACAATTTGAAATTTTGGTTCAGACTTTAGCAAGCATCATGGAACTTGACATGCTTGATTTGCTTTCGCGGACCACATAAAATTATGTGACGGGCCAGATCTGGCCCCCCGTGCCTTGACTTTGACACCCATGTGATCTTCAGTTGGACGCTATGACGACCACTGATATCAGACCTTGTTTAGATGGTGAAACAGTGAAGGAACATCGTCGTGTGTCGCTACCATGTCTCTTCTGTAGTCAGAGTAATTTTTCCCAGCTTCAAGCAGGACGTTTTCAGACGGAAGTGGCCGCTGAGCTTAGCGTCAGGCGTGTCATCGGCAGGTTGCAAGAGAGATCGGGAGACTGGAAGAGTCACAGAAAGATGCCACTTTCCCAGGCTGACGCCCGCTACATTGTGAACAATGCCCCGAGAAACCGGATGATGAATGCCACTCAAAAGGGAGGTGAGAAGCACTCAAGTGTCACGACTTTTGTTTCAATGAATTGTTTGAGATGAGCAAATCAGTAGCGTGAACTTGTTACATTTTCCATAAATTACACCTGAAAGCCAAACATGCCAAACTTTTTTGTGAGTAGTGTATCTAAGTAGCTCCTCACCGTGGTCCCTTTTCAGTCAGAATTGTTCTCCTGTCACTGATGTCTGACACTGTATCGCCCCCTGTTGGCGGTTAATGTAATCACATTAACTCAAAAGCAGAGGAAAAAAAATGACCACGTGTATAGAATGATTAAGTGTGTCCAAAATGAAATTTCACACCAACAAACTACTTAACTGTAATTATATATTTTCCCCCCTTTAAAATGGGCCAATTGTATCTGGGGGATGTTTAATTGTCAAGACAGTTCTGTAACAAAAATACAACCACAACACAGCCAAGCATATTAAATTTCATAACTTAAAAACAACTAACCTGTCACAACTTTTATATATTTTGACATGGGTCAATTTGACCCAAAAAATAAGAGGACAGTTATTAAATATTAGTACATGGGCGTGATCAAAAAAGGGTAAGGTGGATGTCCCTATTTTGTGGCCTGGACTGTGCAAGAGATGATGGGAAACGATGACGGTGGTCACCGCCGCATGTCTTTGTCCAGAAGGTCTTTGGCCTCGTTGATTTTGGCGGCGAGATACGGTGAACCTCCTGTGGAAAAACACATCAAACTCAGCTTGCTGATGCGAATCCAACGAGGACTTTAGACGAAGGGACGCTGACCTTTATCGGGATGGTTGAGGACCATGATCCTCCTGTGTGCCTCGCGTACTTTGGCCTTTGCACTGACTGGACTGCAGTCACAAATAAAAATGGATCAAATAAGTTCACCGCCATTGAAATCCATATGTGGTGGTTTACCTGATGCCAAGGACGAGGCTGGCCTCCCGCTTGGACATCTTCTGCTCGAAGCCTCCTTTGTAGTACGACGAGAATGCCTGAGGAGGATGCGGGCAGATGAGCAGGGCCAGCTGCGTGTAATTTAATAAGCGGCGAGTGGAAAGTGAACTCACAGATGTCGGCATCTTGCGCACCGTTTCCGAGAACATCTGGCCAAGGGGCTTCCACAGCTGGAAGGCGTAGCGACCTGGCACATCAAAAACATTGGAGGAAAATCAGATGAAAGCAAAAAGTGGATTTTATTAACTCAATTCTAAAATTATTACTAATTATGACCCATAAGCGTGCATTTAAGCATTTAAGTTTTTACCTGCAAAACCGGCAGCAGCCACCCCAAGGCCGACTGCAATCAGCGTACCACCCTGTGGACAACATACATTGTTTTCACTCTTGTACTTTATTACAATTATAATATTTAATTTTAGATAGAATATCGTCTCTTTTAGAACATAAAACATAATGCACAGGTATGATGTAACGTATGTAGCTTTAGCGAACAGCTAACCAAAGAGCTACCTAGCAGGGGTCAGAAAGGTGACAAACGTCTTTTTCGACCCGAAACCCTTCATTAACGTGTCCAACGGACGCTCACCAGCCGCCGGTCGATCTCCGCGTCGCTCCTCGAGCTCCCTTTCGGGCTGTACTCCGCGTAGCGCATCATTTCTCCGCCGTCCAAAGCTGACAATCCGCCGGTGGAGGACGCCATGTTTGTCCAGGCAAGTCTGCGAGTGCGCACGCTCGCTGACGAAGATGACGTAATACGCGTCACGCCCCATAAAAAAATATATTTTTTCCCCAAATGTAACGAGGAAGTTAATGTTCCTTTCAGTCGCTATTTTGTGAAAATGGTGGAAATAGACAATTTATGTTGAAGATACAAGACGGCAAAAATCAGCGTCTTCTAACAATGATCGTATTTATTTTCTTATGTTGTGTAGTCCATGTTCAAAATAAATGTAATTTATAATTAACTCACTGAATTTATAGGTAGTTTTTCCACGAGCGCAACTGGAAGCTCAGGATACGTCATGTTGCTTTTAGTACACATTTTGTCCACTAGATGAAGACATTGAATAGCAAACGCCACGTGATGACGACACATACTTCGCTCGAAACGATTTTTAAAGTTTTTCATTCTTTATTAAAAAAAATACGAATGTGTCAGACCTATGCAACACTTGTTAAGTATATATGCTGTTGATGATATTCTGCAATTTATAGATTTTGATACCAAACCCAATTACTCCATAAGAAACCGTGTGCGTGTGTGCGTGCATGAAATGTCCAATGTATTAAAAGTGATTATCGGGCTAATACACTTGTTGAGGATGTGATGAAAATTTCAATATCATGTACTTTGGAGTGAAAGCGAGGGTGGGGACAGTTTGCTGAGACCCCAAACTTCCCCTTAGTGGCCTCACCTTCATGTAACCTAGGGACCTCAAGAGCAGAAAAAAAGAGGGGCTGCTTTAGGACAGCTGAGAGAAATGTGCGCAGCCTTCTTCCCCTTCCTCGCAAACAAAAATGACAAAGAGACGTCTCCTCTCTTCCTTTCTATAAATGCATATTTGTCAATTTATATGATAAACCTGACAATCTGTGTGCCTATGTTTTCATGTATGTTTATCTATGTGTGTTTAAATCTGTGTGCCTTGTGTCTGAGTTTGTTTTTGTGTTCGTGTGTGTACCCCTTTGTATTCGTGTGTGAGTGAGTGTGCGTGTGTGTGTGTGTCTCAGATTGTGTGTAAAAATGTGTTCGTGTGCATTTTTGTCCCTCAGGCGTCCCCGGACAGAATGATGATCTTGTGTATTTGCAATGACATCCGGATGTAATTTCGTAGCAGCAGCCGCGTAGCTTTTTCTGTCTTTCTATTGTACTTCTGGTAATTGGATTTGAGATGGCTGCGAGTGTCATGTCTGAACGATAGCCCGCCCAACACAAACACACACAAAGATACACACGACACATGTGTCCTCACGTCGAGCTAAGTGGTGTACCGAGGCAAGTTTTTGACAACAAAATTAGTCAAAGACATCAAGTTTGTTTTCGCTTCTTCTGCTCCACACCGTGATGGATAGAAGGGAATAATGCATGCACATATTGCTGTGGATGCTCGCCCTCTTGGACTCACCTTCTGCATGCCGCTGGGTGTACCTCACTAAAATTTAATTCACAGAGCACAAAATAATCTACTGTTGGGCTATGTTTTTGTTGTTTTGTGGTTCACTTCTTTTTATACTTGTCAATAATATGTCCGTTAGTATCCTGCATGAATGCAGTACAAAAAGCGGGATTATTGGCATCACCAAAACAAACCTGGTGTTTTGAGGAGGGGCTGATGGGTTCGAGGGTTCGTCCGACGTCCACGCGCCGCGTTTCCACGGTGACGGAGCCCATGCACTGCTCCGCCACTTGAGTGGCGGGCGGCCATTGTGCGGCGTGCGCTCGCTTGCTCGCTTGGGGGGTCAGGGGGCCGAGAGAAGGTCACAGCCTGCGACAGATGAAAGCGTCTTTCAATGCCATCATCATTTAGTCATCAGCCGGACAAATAAAGATGGAGGATAATGAAGAGAACGCCGAGGCTCATTCACAAGAGGAAAAGCACTCAAAGCCTCAAAGCTTCTCTGGAAAAGGAAGAAGAAAAAAAAAACAAAAGACACACACACACACACACACACACACACACACACACACAGTTTTCTGAGGAGCAAACAGTACTTTAGGAAAGCTGACCTGAGCATGCTATTCACATAACTTATGAATTATTATGCTCATAAAGGCACATTTTATTTTTTTAAAGGGGAAGCCAAGTCAAAAAAAATATTTACAATATGTTCTATGTGGCCAGACTCGTCTAAACACAGTAATTTGATTCATACTACGTTTGTGGAATATAAACAGCAGGAAACCATTGGCCTTTGGCACTGTGATGCCATTTTTAGTAGACAGCAAGCGGCAAAATGGCTGCTGCATACAAATATATTTTTCTAAGACATTTTTTTGGGAGACGAAGTCCAAATATTATGAGGCAACAGCCAATTTTTTTTCAAGAAAAAAGTACTCTCTCTGTCGTCAATATATTCCCAGAAAAAAGGTAATAATTTTTGGGGGGCGTAAATAGTACTAAATTTTTTGGATGAATTGTAAACTTGTGAATAAAAGTCATGCTTGTTTGAGATTAAAAATAATATACATATTGACGAACAAGATCATTCTGATGATAGAGCTTCCAGGCGGAACATTTATGTTGTGTCGTTCGTTTCCATCCGGACGTCTTTATCAAAGGGGAAACTGTCAAATGACAAAATGGTAAACACTAAGGTGAGTCTACATTCATGTCTTTTTTCCTATCAACGATGATGCTGCAAAAACAACACGATAACCGTTTATATTCTCTCCTGTTAAACGTTGACGATGTTACGCAGTGGACACTTTTAGCTCGCATTGTTCGATGATGGGGACAGGCTAAGTCGTTAGCTGCCGGCTAACTCGCCCGGCTCGCGTCAAAGCCGAGAACAAGATTGAACCAAAAAAAATTCAGAGTGACCAAGGCGGACAAAAGTGTAACTTTATACGTTTATATGCGTGTGTGGATGTTAAGCGGATCTTTTTGACAGCTCGCTTCCCTTAGACGAGCATCCCGTGGAGCTTGTCAGTGACGTCACCGTAGTCATGTTGACTGAGGAAGAGATGCTGACTTTGGTGGAAGACAAACACGCAAGCGCACAACCAGCCGCTGCCTCCCACCATTGTTGACCTCATCCCTTCTCAGATAGAAATTAGATGCATTTTATTTTTATTCAACATCATAGCCTTAAAAGATTTCATTTCTTTCATTTCTTCTTGAAAATGTCATATTTAAGAGAAAATGTAATGTTTAGTACCTGCGGGGTCCAGGCGGTCGGGTCATTTTGTCACGTTGCGAGGTGGTGGTGGACCCCAAAAAGCAGGCAGGAGGTAGGAGCAGGGTGTACTTGACAAATTGTATTGAAACACAGAGAAAACTAAATTCTAAACAAAGTCCAAAGTATCAAACAAAAAACATGACTTAAGATAAAACATAACAAGCACCTAAACGTGACTGAAACAAACATGACAGCAGCCAACAAACAATGACCAGACAACAAGTAGTCAGCCAGGAGTCCTTTTATAGCCACTAATTACCTAACGACCAACAGGTGTGCAGCTGCAGGGAAAAGCCCCACAGTGCCACCTGTTGGTCACAAACCGAAACATGACATTTGTAGAGGGGAAAAAGTAAAAGTTAGCTCCTTTACGAGAAAAAAAATGTAATTTTTCAAAAAGGAAATTTTATGAATGCTTTTTTTAAGGGAAAAGGTTGCATTATTCCAAGAAAAAAAGGTAGATGTATTTGCATGGATACAGGACCTCGCCATCTCACACCTTTGCAAATCATTGATATCACTGATTTTTTTTATTTTTTTTTTTAAACAAAAAAAAAAAAAAATCTATGTGTGCGTGTGGTTTGACCTGGGATGAGCTAATGGCTTTTTAAATAATTCATACGGGCAGACAAAGAGCCTGAGCTGAGCTGGAAAATCAATCAGAGCGCAGATTAGAGGAAAGAAGAGCGCACAAGTGGACGGATGGAGAGCAGACCGATAGAAAGCGGATCCAAGTTGTGCGACAGTCTCCGTGCTGAATTAACTCACATGCACACGGCGATGAATAACTGCGCAGCTGTGTTTCCACTCGTACTTCTTCTTTACCGTTTCATCTTTTTCCTGTTTCAGACCATCTCCATTTGACGCCGCAAGATCCTCTAGCATCCACCCAAAGGCTTCAGGCAGGACTTAATCTCTGACGGCAGGATGAAGGCTCCATAAGGATCCCGGTCCAGATGTCGAGATGTTTGGACCTAACTAGCATAAGCTGTGAACGCAAGATGGAGGGCCTGATGCAGCTGGATGTGGTGGGTGACATCAGCCCAGCTCTGGAGGCCACGGAGGACTTCGCCGCCCCGGGTGGTCTCACTCCTCCCAAGAACCAGACCTGTGGGCAGCCCAAGAAGCTCCAGGAGACGTCGAGTGCCGCGCTGGCCAAACTGAGCTCCAGCGGCGTTTGGAGCCTCCTGGCCGGCCAGCAGCCTGAGGTGGGCCCGCTCGGGTTGGCCTGGGCCGACGGCCTGAGTGTGGTGGGCTTGCGGCCCGGCAAGAGGAGCCGGGCGCGATCCACCAATGACTTGGTGGCACATGGCAAGGAAGGGGCCGCTCCAGCCGCCAACGATACTACCACCGTCGCCTCGAACGCCGCCTTCAAGAAGGGACACAACAGGTCCAGATCCGACATCAACTACCGAACGGCCGATTACACCGACAACGGACTCCCCTCTGTGGACATCCTGAAGAACACAATCTTAAACCACCAGATGGAAGGTCTGTGCGCACCCATAACCGCCACCAGCATGTACAACAGAAATCTACACAGCCTTAGCTTAATGCTAACAATGTGAAATACAGTCGACGCAGGCTAGGGAAACTACCATCGAAATCGCTGTAGTTGCAGACATTTCAACTTACATTTGGATAGAAACGGTTTAGCAACACATGCAGACAGACAATAGCCACAGGCATACCTATACAGTATGCATTTCAATACAAATATTTTTGACAATGTAATTATATTTAATCGATAGTGAAAGCTGTTGTTAATATTTTGTCCTTCTCGCATATCTAAATGAGGCAGCCAAAATATTAGTTATAACATTTGTATTGCTTCAGTACTGCATTTATATTTTGGCACTGGCCCGTATATTTACACCAGTTTAATTGATCTGTGTGAAAATCAGCGGAAAGAGTCATTTTGCTTTTTTGGAAGGAATTTCACAATGAAAAAGGGGTCCCAAAGGTCCGATCCCTGGGATCGTACTTTTCTAAATGAGGCACCCAAAATATTAGGTACAACTTTTTATCGCTTCATATATTGATATTTTAGTCATGCTGCCGTCTACTTTAGAGTGTCGGATGTCTTTCTGTCCTCAGACGAGGCTGTAATGTTAGAAAATGATGATAACCTCAAATGACACACACACACACACACACACACACACACACACACGCAGACACACTCTCGAGAGGTCCGAGGGCGTGCGGGATAATAGCTGGTAATCCCGTCGGCAAATGGACTCAAATGAGGCGAGCGCGCAGGAAGCTAATTAAGGCGCCTCCCGACACAGGCGGGATTACGCCGTATTAGCATAAGCGTGAAAAGCTAGCGGCCCGTTTAGGTTGAAAAGAAGAGAAAGTGCAACGGTGGGGAGGCGGAGTTAATGGGACGGGGTGAGCCGCGACGGACGGGACAAAGCGCCGTGTTTGCTTTCCTCGTTAGCAACAGCTGGTTAGCATCAATACCATAAGCTCGCGTTCGCATTGGGTCCTCGTTCATGCCTTTCGCGCAGGGACCTGTCACTGAAGAGCTGGTGTTTATCCACCTCTACTTTACCATCGAACCCAGCGATTTTTCTTTCATTCCATAAAAGGAAAATTCAGTACAAGAATATTAAGTCAACCTTCCTGATAGCCATCCGAGCTCATTCATCACTCAAGCGCTGTCCCATCTAATGGATGGCGGCAGTTTTCCTTCTCAAAGCGCTCGGGCGTGACGGTGGCCAATCAGCTTGTCCGTGCCGCTGCTCATTTGCATATTCATCGAGGTTCCGTTAACACGCTGACAAAATGCGTTTTGATAAGATCGATGTGGTAGTTTTTCCTCCCTCTGATCGATTCCCCCCCACCGGGAAAACAAAGTCTGACGGGAGAAAATGGAATTAGCGGCAGCAGCGGCGGGCCATTGTTGTTGTTTTTAATAAATGGAGGCACCTTGACGTGCCTTGATTCATTGACATGCCAACACCTTTAAATTGCAATCAGCGTGAACATGGCGCTAATTGCAGCCTATTGGCGGCATTTTGCATTGAAGCTTTCACCATTTGCAAAGCGCTGCAAGGGCCCGTTCATGAAAAAAGAGCCTCTGTCAACTGTTTCAC
>NW_017804845.1:368063-369915 GCF_001891065.2 Hippocampus comes
CTGTTAACTTATGTGGCAGCACCTGATGCACACAAAGAAAGAAAACACCAATAATACATTGTAATGTGAGAAAAAGATGATAACCTCAAATGACACACACACACACACACACACACACACACACACGCAGACACACTCTCGAGAGGTCCGAGGGCGTGCGGGATAATAGCTGGTAATCCCGTCGGCAAATGGACTCAAATGAGGCGAGCGCGCAGGAAGCTAATTAAGGCGCCTCCCGACACAGGCGGGATTACGCCGTATTAGCATAAGCGTGAAAAGCTAGCGGCCCGTTTAGGTTGAAAAGAAGAGAAAGTGCAACGGTGGGGAGGCGGAGTTAATGGGACGGGGTGAGCCGCGACGGACGGGACAAAGCGCCGTGTTTGCTTTCCTCGTTAGCAACAGCTGGTTAGCATCAATACCATAAGCTCGCGTTCGCATTGGGTCCTCGTTCATGCCTTTCGCGCAGGGACCTGTCACTGAAGAGCTGGTGTTTATCCACCTCTACTTTACCATCGAACCCAGCGATTTTTCTTTCATTCCATAAAAGGAAAATTCAGTACAAGAATATTAAGTCAACCTTCCTGATAGCCATCCGAGCTCATTCATCACTCAAGCGCTGTCCCATCTAATGGATGGCGGCAGTTTTCCTTCTCAAAGCGCTCGGGCGTGACGGTGGCCAATCAGCTTGTCCGTGCCGCTGCTCATTTGCATATTCATCGAGGTTCCGTTAACACGCTGACAAAATGCGTTTTGATAAGATCGATGTGGTAGTTTTTCCTCCCTCTGATCGATTCCCCCCCACCGGGAAAACAAAGTCTGACGGGAGAAAATGGAATTAGCGGCAGCAGCGGCGGGCCATTGTTGTTGTTTTTAATAAATGGAGGCACCTTGACGTGCCTTGATTCATTGACATGCCAACACCTTTAAATTGCAATCAGCGTGAACATGGCGCTAATTGCAGCCTATTGGCGGCATTTTGCATTGAAGCTTTCACCATTTGCAAAGCGCTGCAAGGGCCCGTTCATGAAAAACGAGCCTCTGTCAACTGTTTCACAGATAAACATGAAAGTGGCCGGACACATCTAACACAATAGGTTGCACGAAAAAGTCTCAAAGACCTATCCCTGAAACTGAACAGGAAATCGTCCATTTTGCTTGGACGGTTTCAAAAATTCGCCATGAAAACGAGGTTGCCGATGTCCCCTTCATGGCAAAAAAAACAAAATCATCCCCAACACCAAATGTATGAATAACATTGAAATTTGGCTGACTATTCCATTAGGAAGTTGGCCATTTGACTTTGGAGATCTTCAAGACCCCGAGACGCCTGTTGCTGAAAAATACATCCCCAGCACCAATTTTACAAATCCACACGACATTTGTTTGACCGCTGAACACAAAACTCAGCGTCAGTGCCAATTTTCTTCAGACCGATACCAGTGCGAGTTCTCGCCGATACTGATAGCCCAAGTGCTTCGAATACATACAATCTCAATTAACACAATCACGGATACTTGTGGACAAAGTCCTTTCTGTCTTTCTGACGCACATGATGATCCACCCACGTCGCCCCAACCAAAGGCAAGGAAGACTTCACCAATACCTTGAAATGAAGCCGTATCGGCCCAATACCGATAGCCGAATCCCCAGTTTTGAGGATCCAGCATGAAATAATATCAACTATTTTGTTCCATTGTTCCTTTGCAGCTGAAAAGGGGAGCAGCAGTAGCAGCATCGTGCTGAAGCAGGCCGAGATGGAGTACCGGGAGGGTCCGCGGGGGCGCTGGAGTGAGTGCCACGTGGAGCTGACGCCCTGCGAGCTGCGCCTTTACACGTTGGACAGCAGCGCCAA
>NW_017804845.1:370088-415440 GCF_001891065.2 Hippocampus comes
CATTTTGCTTGGACGGTTTCAAAAATTCGCCATGAAAACGAGGTTGCCGATGTCCCCTTCATGGCAAAAAAAACAAAATCATCCCCAACACCAAATGTATGAATAACATTGAAATTTGGCTGACTATTCCATTAGGAAGTTGGCCATTTGACTTTGGAGATCTTCAAGACCCCGAGACGCCTGTTGCTGAAAAATACATCCCCAGCACCAATTTTACAAATCCACACGACATTTGTTTGACCGCTGAACACAAAACTCAGCGTCAGTGCCAATTTTCTTCAGACCGATACCAGTGCGAGTTCTCGCCGATACTGATAGCCCAAGTGCTTCGAATACATACAATCTCAATTAACACAATCACGGATACTTGTGGACAAAGTCCTTTCTGTCTTTCTGACGCACATGATGATCCACCCACGTCGCCCCAACCAAAGGCAAGGAAGACTTCACCAATACCTTGAAATGAAGCCGTATCGGCCCAATACCGATAGCCGAATCCCCAGTTTTGAGGATCCAGCATGAAATAATATCAACTATTTTGTTCCATTGTTCCTTTGCAGCTGAAAAGGGGAGCAGCAGTAGCAGCATCGTGCTGAAGCAGGCCGAGATGGAGTACCGGGAAGGTCCGCGGGGGCGCTGGAGTGAGTGCCACGTGGAGCTGACGCCCTGCGAGCTGCGCCTTTACACGTTGGACAGCAGCGCCAACCGCCAGCTGGGCAACGCCTACTCGCTGTCGCACTGCCAGGGCGTGGCGGCGCCGGCGCCCTGCCAGCCCGCCGACCCGCGCACCGTGCAGGCCGTCTTCTTCAATAGCACGCGGGTGCAACTGCGGGCCGCCACCCAGTGGGAGGCAGCCGAGTGGCGGCGCCTCGTGTGGGAGAAGGTCCAGGTGGTGAGGCCCGCCCGGCAGCGCAAGGCGGTGACGGCGGAGAAGGCGGTCACCTTCCCCGACGCCCGCGATGGCGCCCCGCCACTAAGCCGCCCCACCACCCTGCCCCTGTTTAGCCAGCGTTGCCAAGACGTTCTCAAAGCGGGCCTGCTGCAACAACTCCTCGACCAGAACAACTGGTGCGCCTTCACCTTTGTCTTGAGCAGAACCACCCTGCAGGCGTTCCCCACCGAGGGGCGCGGCCCCGTGTCACGCCCCCTCCGCCAGTACCCGCTGGCCTCCTGCTTGGGCGTGCAGCCGGACCCCGAGGTCCCGGATCAGGGGGAGCGCTTCCAAGCCGTGTTCGCCGCCGACACGCTCCGACTCCGGGCCGACACTGCCGACAAGGCCCTGGAATGGACGGAGGCCCTGAGGGGAGCGGTGGGCGCCCGGCAGCCAGCCCGGGAAGAATGCGGTTCCCCGGTGCCGCAGGGGGTGCTGCTGAGGTCCAAAGAGAGGAGGCAGAGGGGGCAGAGGGCCAAGAGGCAGTCGGTCACCACCAGCTTTCTCAGCCTCCTCACCTGCGTCGCCCAGGAGAAAGGCCTCACCGCTCAGGGCTTCACGTGTGCAGGTCTGAAAACCGGAGTCCTCTTCACCACCAGCTTTTTCCTTTTCCATCCTTGTGATTCTTCTCCTCCTCATCCTTCTTCTTGTTTGTTGTACTTTTGTATCCTCCTCCTCCATCGTCTCCTTCTCCTCTTTGTTCTGCTTTTTGGTCTTCTCTGCTTTGGTGTGCTTCCTCTCCTTCTCTTTTCGGTACTTCACGTCACAACTGCTGGCAGGCATAATCAATTTATGAATTGTGCGACTTGATTTATCGATTAATTTTGCTTCCAAATTTGAGTGCAATACTCAGCTGCGGCCAGCAGAGGCGCCGGTGATTCTCACTCATCCGGTTTGTGTTGTACTCTTTCAACCCTTTACATGTGTGCTCTTTGCATATGCTACATTAATTACTTATATACATACTACTAATATCACTATTTAACATCTAAATGCAGCGTGTGGTCTAGAATCACACATGAGAATTTATCTGATTTGAAGGCAACTTCATGAATGGCCGTGTGGGTCTTTGTGCTTGGAAGAGCAGCACACAAACGTACAAACATGATCACGTGTCGATAATCGTAACGATGCTGTTATCTATTGGTGTTCGTTGGCAACCAATTTGCCGACGAGCACGCCGCAGTTGCTACATCGTCAAAAAAATGTATTGCACCGTGGCAAGTACCACCACTCCTTTGCTTTTCATTCTACAAGACATACACACACATTATTTTTTTGGTGGTCACCCGTGCATGCTGGAGTGGATTGTCAGCGTGAAAGAAACCACATCAAAGCTTTTAAAACAAACACACACACACACACACACACACACACACACACACACACACACACACACACACACACACACACACACACAGGTCTTCTGCAGTGGTCCTCTCAAAAGGTGTGCAGGTCTGGACCCGCGGCGGGCAGATGAAAGCCCGGTATCGGCCCTCATACCGTCTCCCACTCCAGGTCAAAGTGAAATGGACCTTTTGAGCTGCGTTTGAATTCCTCATTCATCTTTTCCCGTCCCCACAATAAAAGATCAGAGAGGAGCGGCGGAAACTGCGAGAAGCTTTAGCGACAATGAGCACACAAGTAACGCTCACAAAATGGTGGCATTTATAGGTCTAGCGGCGTATTGTTCACTAAATGGTTGACATTGTGTGGGCCTTATAGTTAAAATGTGTATAGTACCCAAAATGGTGGACAGTGTAGGGGTCGACCTGCAAATGTTCCTACTTCTAAGGTAGTGTCAGAGGCGGGAGAGTCGTTGCGCAAAAGGCGATCACGGAAAGCTGGTATCAATGCACCCATTTTGTAAAACCGTGTGTAAGCCGGTACACTTGTTGGACGACGACAATTTACTATCAACGCAACCGGGTGGAGGGACACACACCACCGTCCCGACTTTCTAGTATCGCGTCTTTTTTTACGCCTTTTCTACCACTTCAGAATTCTCACTGGGTTGACTTAACACCCGCGTTTTGTTCAGGTATCTTTCTATGCGGAGCGTGCTCATGTTCAGGCTCATGCACGTTGTCGCCATCACTTCCTGATGATTATCTCGAATCTTTTCTTCTTTGCGTCTTATTCACGCCGGCTCTGATGTTTGCTTGATAAGACGCACCTGTGTGTGTGTGTGCGTGCGTGCACGGACATGCGTGTTGGTGTCTGGGTGAAAATGGGACAAAGCGATCAAAACAAACACATCGAAGGATCTATTTATTCCTCAACTCTTTTGTTGTGACTACAGCTTTTGGCGTAACGGCACGAGACAGCACTTACACAGATGGAGGTTGGGAGCTTGTAAGCATTAGCGTATTCCAAAGTCATTTTCACTTAGCGACGTCACATTTTTGTGGGCACACGCATTATGAATTGACCTACAAAAAAAAAAAGTCTCAAGTAATCAGGCCCGAAAAGGTCTGCCATTTTATTTGGAATCATTCATTTTGGGGTCTTGTTGCCAGTTTCACTTAGCAACATGACATTTGATAGTTTCATCTTTCATGGGTTGACCCACAAAAAAAAGCCTCAGGAAGCCATGTCTGAAAAGACACAGGAAGTCTGCCATTTTGGTTTAAGGAAGCCATGACGGGGTAATTTTTTTCCCTTTCCAAGATGAACTTGCCTCAGGATTTTGTCCAATGTCTTTGGACAAAATTTTCCAGAGAGACACTAAATTAGGCAACGTTAGCATTTTGGCTAGTACGTGTAGACTGAACATCCTGGCATTCTGACTTCTCCCCATTGTGTGCAGGCTGCCAGCGTCCAGTGGGCGCTTCCAGGGGCAAAGCCAAAGTGTGCCACTACAGCGGCTGGTACTACTGCCAAAATTGCCATCAGGACAACACCTTCCTCATCCCCGCCCGCCTGTTGCACAACTGGGACACCGGCAAGCACAAGGTGCTGCGCCACAAAACACGTCAACTAAAACCTGGTTCGACGAACCGCTCTCTCAGCCTTGCCAGTAATTCATCTTACATAACTGCCACTTTGCACAATAGAATTCTATGCGCCATAATTAATGGGACGTCACCTCTCACCAGTCACGTAACATCGCAATAAAACTCAACGAACCGACGTCGGTTCAATTGTGCCCGTGTGAGTTCTGAGCATGATCTGCTTTGCAGGTGTCCAAGCAAGCCAAGGAGTTTTTGGAGTTTGTGTACGAGGAACCCCTGCTGGATGTGCAGCAGCTGAACGGGGGTCTCTACGAGCACTGCGAGCCGCTCAGCGCCGTGCTGCGCCTCCGCCAGCAGCTGCAGTCGCTGCGCGCCTACCTGTTCAGCTGCCGCGCCACCATCGCAGAGGATCTGCGTCGAAGGTACAGTCACGCCGTGTGTATCGCGGGAGAAGGGGGGTGGAGTTCCAGGCCCACCCGCAATATGAGTGGGCTGGAGGACCACCTGACACACACACACACACACACACACACACACACACACACACACACACACACACACACACACACACGTCTGTGTTTACATGTGTGAGTCCATGGTTTGGCACACTTCCAAACACAGCACAAATTAATGATGGTAGTGGTGCTAAAACATTTGCAGACGCATCAGTCTTGTGCTCCCCCCCAGTCGCATAAAACACACTACAGGTCATCGTAAGTCCATGTTAGTTTTCACTGATAACTATGAAGTTGCCATGTTTGAAAAAGAAAAAAATATATATATTTATTTGTGTTTGTTTAGTGTCTGGTTATTTTTATTGCAATATTTCAATGTGTTTATTTTACTTGATTTCAATCAAAGTAGATGCATGTTTTATTTTGTTTTTTTTTCCATGATATACAGTTTATAGAGCTATGTGATTTTATATGTTTACTTTTTCCTGTACCAAAAAAAACCCCACAAAAAAACCCCACACCGCTTTTTAGGAAACAGACGTGCTATTTCTCTTCGTAAAATGGAATGGTGACGTTCCACAAGGGGCAGCGGGGGCCATGCCCCACCAGATGCAGTCCCTTGCATTGTTTTTCCTTCTTTTCCAACGTTTATTTGAGTAAATTCCAAACAAACTACTTCCTTGCCAATGTGTTTGCAAATGTCCGCGCACACAGACACACACACACACACACACACACACACACACACACGCATGTGACAGCCACATTTAAACATTGTCACAGCGATGGATGACTCACCACCACTTATTTTTCTTCCCATTTCTCCAAAGGATTTTCCCTCGAGAGTATTTGCTGCAGCACATTCACCTCTACTCCATCGCTGACCTGCAGCAGGTACACACACACACACACAAATGTTGTATTTGCTATTCACTGTACATTTGGCCCAAAGTAATGTATCGTACACAATATCACAAAATCATTTATATGACGTAGTTCTGAATAGAAATGCATTTGTTTTTACATTAAAACACTATTCAATCACAAAAAAAAAAATCATTGGGTTATAAAATTGCGTTTGTGTGAGAATAGTACTGTCCCAATACTTTTGCTCATGCATATGTTTATAAAAGCTTTCTTTGTGAGATTATTAGTGGACACAGTTGAGCACGCTAACTTTTAAAGCTTGTGTGTGTGTTGTACAAATGAGGCCAACATGGCGGTAGTGGAGTGGAGGTAAATTGGGGCGGGGGGTGAGTGAGGGTTGGAGAGATGGGGCAGGTGGGGGGGGTTGAGGAAAAGGGTCCACAAATGAGTGAAAAGTTCTTTTGTCGGTGATTATGTTGCACCCTGCCCCTCTCTTCTTTCTTGACGGGGGGCTCCCTCTCTGGCTCGCCCGCTCTCACGGTGAAAGAGCCCCCCTCCACCCCCCACTCCTCACACTCACCCCTCCGGACCCCCTCTCACCTCCTCCACTCCCACACTGTGTCGCTGCGCTCGGCTAATTGCTCACATTGAGAAGCAACAGGCGGGAAAACAAAGCGTGACATGGCTGCATTCAGCCTCACACACACACACACACACACACACACACACACACACACACACACACACACACCTGTTAAAGTGTTAGCACGTTAGCACAGGATTCACCCATCAATGCCACTCTGGAGGAAGCCATTTTAAAATTGTCCTCACTGGTGGTTAATGAGCATGTCTTTTTTTTTTTATTTATGTATTTTTAATCGAAGGAAGGAGAGCTTATTCATGACTAATATAAATACAACTTTTGGATTCCTAATATTATTTGTATTTGAAATAGTTCAAAATCATATTATGTTATGCTGTGATTTTTTTATGACCATAAAAAAAGTCACTGCAAACATATCGTTAAGCATTTTTTTCAAAGTCTAAAAAAATTAGAAATAATGTTAAATGCAACCATATCTTTACGTATTTTATCTTGACATTTTGCAACAATATATTTGTCATGTTAAACATTACTTTATTTTTTTAAATGATTTCAAATTAGGATTGGCAATATACTATTTATTTTTCATATTTTAATTTTCTTGAACATTTGTGTGTTTGTGTGTGTGTGTGTGTGTGTGTGTGTGTGTTTAAGTCAGCCAGTCAGGCAGCTGTTTAACGTCCGTTTTAGCCGATTAGAAGGCAGCACAAAGACTCTGCGTGCAATAAAGGGGACAAGTTCGAATTGCTGTGCGTGTGCGGGGGCGGAGTACACAAAGTGAGAAGTATTCTTGAGTGTTGACAAGCTCCACGACCAAGGTTCCAAGGTTGATATTTTATGACAGTTGTGACAGTATAGTCAACAGTGAAAAGAGATCTCTGACTGCATCAGCATTAAACTGTTGGTGATGTCTGCTTTTAAACACACACACACACACACACACACACACACACACAATTTTAATTAGAATTTTAAAAGTCATAAGGATTTGTAAAGTAGTATTTTGCGTGTGCATGTGGAGACGGGGACACTCGGGTTGCGGGTTTCGGTTTCAGTGAGGAGATTCAAAGTAGGGCGCCAAGACTTGGGATGGAGTTTCAAACTGTGATTGGAGATTCAAATTCGGGTGAGGGTTTTAAAGTAGTATTAGGGTTTTAGATTCAGATTTCAAAGCAGTCATAAAGTAGGGTTTCAAGCCTGGTGTTGAAGTTTCAAGCTACGGTCGGCGTTTCAAATCGGGGTTTTCAGCCAGCGTTGTGGTTGAAAGGTTCGTTTTCAGTTTCAAACAAAGGCTCGGTTTCAAGTCCAAATTTGAAACTGCGGAGAGGTTTTGAAAACAAGTTTCGGGAGTGCATTTCAAGCACAGTTTAGGGTTTCAAGAAAGGGTCAGGTTTCAAATGTGGATTCCAAGCCTGTGGTAGGGTTTAAAACTTGGGTTGGGGTTTGAAACGAGGCTTTTCAGCCCAAGATTATTGCCGTAGTGTGTTAGCGTTGGGGCTCGTCCGCCTCACGGCTTTACTTGCGCTCCAATTAGAGGCGGGGTGTTCATTAGGGAGCCTGTCAGCATCCATCAGGACGGCCATTCGTCAGCGGGACCTGCAAGTGGGGGCGCCGAGGAGGGGGGGGGACAGGCATGCTTAACGGCGTCACCAGCCCAAACATTCATCATCCTCTTCATCAAATTAGGAATGCTTTGCATGCGACAACAGACACGCACAGAAACATATTGAATGCATGTGCGTGTGGTCCACTTGCACGGAGGAGGTTGCAATTGTCAGGTGCTTTTGTGCGCGCACACGCACATGCACACACACGTTTGCAAATATTTCCATGAAAGGAAACTGCAGCGTTTACGTCAACAAACAGTCGTACTAGATTGGGAACTGTGTTAGGGATTCGAATTAAGGTTTCAAGTCTGGGTTAGTGTTCGATACTAAGGTTAGGTTTTCAAAGTAGGGTTTAAAGTCAGGGTTAAAGGTTTTTTTTTTTTTTAGTAGTCAATAAAAATACCAATGTGTGCTTGTCTTACCCTGCCCCCGCGCTCTGGTGGCCCCGCCCCCTACAGGTGATCGATGGTCATCTGGCTCCCTTCCTATCCAAAGTCATCAAGTTTGCCAGCGCTCACGTGCTGGGGTGCACTTTGTGCCGACAGAAAGGTTTCATCTGCGAACTGTGCCACAGCGGACACCTCATCTACCCTTTCCAGGACAGCACCACCAGGAGGTCGCTCTTTGTATTACAACTCATTCCGACATTCCTCAATGACACCCCGCGCAAATAGAATCCACAAAGCCTCCAAATAATTTTGCCGGCGTATCATATATTCCCGTCAGGTGCTCGGGCTGCGGCGCAGTCTTCCATGCAGAGTGTCGCCAGAAATGTCAGCCGTGTCCCCGCTGTGTCCGACGCGAGCTCCACCACACCAAACGCCCATCGTCCTTCTGGTCTCCCGACAGCGACGACCACCACCTGCCCTACCAGGACACCTGAGACGCTCCCACGAAATGGCGCATACAAGATGGCGGAAGCGACGTCGGTCCAAGCCGTGCTCAAGTAAAAGACGCTTTGGGGAGCGTCAACGTTGCACAAGGACTTCTTTATACGGGTTCACAAAATGGCCGCCGCATCGTCAAAATTATCACTGAGTCATGTTGTGGAAAGAAATATCATGGATGATTGTTAGAAGTAGTTTTTAATCGCTAAACAGCGCCCCCTACATTATGTTTGTATTAACTATCAACAAGTTTATCACTAGGGTGGTGCTAAGTGGTATTACAACGCATTAATGTTGACCCTACTACTGCGACAGCGAGCCATACATTGCAATTTTATGTTTACTCATAAAACCAACGACAACGAGCATTTGTAAGGCTAATGCAATTTTATGTTTACTCATAAAACCAACGACAACTAGCATTTGTAAGGTTAGCCTTTTTTGACATAATGTTAAATTGTTTATCGTAGACAACTATTGCGTCAAGATATTACTTATGTTAAAAAAAAATTAAATGACGAGCTCTTAACATTTGTTTATAACATAATAACAAAACAACTAGAACGTGTAAGCTGTTAGCTTGATAGCCTTTTTATTTCCGATGCAACGTTAAATTGCGAAACGTAAATGGCCCTGGGCAAACTTTGACTTGTAACGTTAAAGAAAATGATGAAGAGCTAGCTTACCGTTTGTATGCATCATCAAAATAAAACAACCGCCATATGTAAGCTAGTAGCTACATAGGCTTTTTGTTTCTTATTTAGGTCCAAACGTGAATGTGTTAAATTTAATAATTAAAAAAAAAAAAAAAACCCTTCATTACATGAAAACAAAACGATGACTATTTAACAATTCGCGTCTGCTAACATTCGTGGAATCTGAATTTATAGCGCTATTAGCCATGAACGTCTCCCAGTTTAATTGTAAAAGGTCACGGTTGCGTGACGGCACCATTTTGTTTTTGTGAACATGAACTAATGACGTTGTCGCCCGTCATCGATAATTCCAAATTTAACATTATGTCAACATTTGAGCCATAAAAACACAAACCCGATTTGCTTTTCATTTGCATTTCAATTCAGGGATTAAATAAATTGTACTTTGGCCAAAAGATTTCTGTTTTTTGTTTAAATTATTTTTGGTGTCCTATGAGAGGGAAAAAAGGCTGATGACTACTATTTTTGTTTGCCATGTTGTTTGTTTATTTTGCCATCAAATGTGTTCTCTGAAGTATTAAATGAAGCACTTTAGTTTGAATTTGCACTTTTCATGTTTGTTTTTGCTTCTGTCAGTTTTGTAAACCGGCCAATAAAATATCTTTTAAGGGAATTTTTTTTTTTTATTGTAGTCTTGGGAATTTTCTCTTTGTACTTTTCACTTCACGAGTAAAGTGGCGCGGTGTTTTCACAGCGAGTTGAACACAGTTGACGACGTCGGTGACGTCATCATTTGCGTCCTACAGAGTCGATTAAGAGTGGACATGACAAAAAGCTAGCACGTCACTTAGCATCAGGTCAGCTAGCGTGGCCGCGGGGACTCTCGTCTAACGGCGGCGGAGCGTCGCTGCTTTAATTGTCTCGGCCAATTAGGGCTGACGAGCTGGACCACAAAGCGGCAAATGTAGCCAGCGCAGCGCCGCCTTTGTCCTGCTCCACTGGCCCGCGGACCCTTGCCGCTCATTTAGAGACAGGGAGCAAGAGAAAGACCCCCACATGCCATCGCAAATCAAAACAAAAGACATGTTAAGGAGGGGGAAACGGTCACAAAAGGAGTGGGGGGGAGCTGACACAAACGCAATGCGTGAGGGTGTGTGTGTGTTTGAGTGGGTTTGCGTGTACATTCATGTATGTGTTTTTATGAGTGTGACATTGTCTGTGTGTGTGTGTGTGTGTGTGTGTGTGTGTGTGTGTGTGTGTGTATGCGCTCATGAATGTGTCTGTGTGCAGGGTTAAAATCGTTTTGCATTTGTCATAATTCGTTTTTGTAATATTTTGACTTTTGTTGTTTTAATCTCACTTAGGGGGCGGCACGGTGGTCGACTGGTTAGCATGTCCGCCTCACAGTGCAGAGGTGCGGGGTTTGCTCGAGGCTCCGGCCTTCTGTGGGTTTTCTCCGGGTACTCCGGTTTCCTCATACATTCCAAAAGCATGCACGGCAGGTTCATGGAACACTCCAAATTGTCCCGAGGTGTGATTGTGAGCACGAATGGTTGTTTATCTATGTGTGCCCTCTGCAATAGGCTGGCAAGCGGTTCAAGGCGTTTATTAATCATTTAAAGTTCAACCAATAATTTTCTGCGAGTTAAATTTGAGTTGACTTTTGTGGGGCGTTTGTAAAAATGCTGACGAAAATTAAACGTGAAACTGGAAAATCACAAACATCATGATTTATGTTTCCTTTCATTGAAGTCATCTGAAAGGAAATTAAAAAAAAAAAAAACATCAACCTGCCCTTAAACACACAAAGCCACCCAACCCTAAACTTTGAACCCGAACCCTTAATGCTGTTGGAAAACACCACAGTCACACTAACACTTTGTTTTCTTATTTTATATGAAACATAAGTGGTCAACCCTTAAAACGTAAAGAAAAGATCATTTCTGTTTGTTGATTTTGTTTGGATTGCAAACACATTTTACAACAACGTTAACTGACAGCGACACATTCGTCATTGTCAGTCATCCATTAACTGGTGCATTCAGGTGCTGCACAGTCCGTTCAATGTGAGCGGACAGTCTTGAAACACAAGAAGCAGGTGCGTTCAGGTGCTACTCCCTAAAGTCTTAGTAAAATTAAGAAAGCCTATTGAATTCGACAAGCAGCTGATAAGTTCCGACGCCCTATTACAATCAAGAAAACCTAAATTTGGATGAAACTGGCAGGTTCAAGTCCACTGAATAAAGGCAAACAAAGCTCCGTAACAATAAAACACTTGTAAACCAACAAGTGCTGCATTCAGGTGCAGTAGTTAAATGACAACTGTAACTCATTGAAACAAGCAGCCGGTGCGTTCAGTTGCACTCGGTAAGGAATAACTTTGTTTCATGCAGTAAAAAATAAAATAAAATAAACACTTTGATGAAATAAGAAATACGGTGCTTTAAATAAGCAGCTAATGCGTTCAGGTACACTCAGTTAAAACGATGAAGCCTTTTGTGGGGAACGCATGCAAGCACATTTTCGTTTTAGGCTCTTTAAATCTAACATCTTAACTGTTAGATACTGACTACAAAACGTACAATATAAATTTTCACTCAAGGGCAGGCATACCAACGCTGCCTCATTTAATTTAAAGTACATTGGTTAATTTTTATGAGTTAAAGTGACATGTCCGCGGGTTGTGAATGAGCGTCGTGACGTCGTTCTTGCGAAGTCCGAGGGGCCCTGAAGGCAGCGGGGCAGCTAGGCTTGTAGAAGGCGGTTAATGCGTGTTGAGTTGGTTCATTCCGTGCGAGGGTTCGCACCTGAGGGGTCGCGTGTGGTGCGAGGGATGCGGTGGGACGTCGCAAGTCTCCGGACGAGGAGCCGGGGTAAAATACCAACAAGTTTGTGTTGTTGAGTTGACTTGTTTTTGTTTGAAACGTGCATGTGAACGTGGATAACGTCACGCGAGACCTTTGCTTCCCCCCCCTACTAACTTGTTGGATTTTAGTCGGCACTGTGTGACTGCTTCGTGCATTTTGGAGGAGTTGTGATTTTTTTTTTTTCCTCCACGTGGATTAATAATCAAAGACTCTGCACAAGAAAATGGACTTCAACGGCACAGGACTATAAACCATTGGTTCTGGTTTTAAATGGACCTAAACAACACAAAAGTTTAAGATGATTTTTGGTTTGGTTTAAATCGACCCTAAGACTGCAAGACTTTGCAACCATTTTTTTTGCCTTGGTTTTATTTGAAATGGACCACAAGAATTTTAGATCATTTTTGGTTTGGTTTTAAATGGACGCCCAAACCACAAAATTTTAAGACCACTTTTTAATTAAATGGAGTCAATGATGAGGTTACTGCTGGTCCTGCTCATCCAGAGTGGGTCCCGGGTCTATGCAGCTTCCAAGGAGATCTCGTGCGAACCGATCACAGTACCCATGTGCCGAGGCATTGGCTACAACCTGACCTACATGCCCAACCAGTTCAACCACGACACCCAGGAGGAGGTGGGCCTTGAGGTGCACCAATTCTGGCCCCTGGTCCGGATCCGCTGCTCCCCGGACTTGCTGTTTTTCCTGTGCAGCATGTACACGCCCATCTGTCTACCAGATTACCGCAAGCCTCTACCGCCGTGCCGTTCTGTTTGTGAACGTGCTAAGCGTGGGTGCTCGCCCCTCATGAGCCAGTACGGCTTCGAGTGGCCCGAGCGGATGAGCTGCGAGCGTCTTCCACGACTGGGCGGCGACACCCTCTGCATGGACCAGAACGGAAGCGAGGCGACCACCGCGCCGCCGCCGCCGCCCTTCGCCATACCAACGTCCAAGAACCGCCACAGAGCGAACGCCGCGGCCCAAAATGAGCGCGAGTGCCGCTGCCGGGAGCCCTTGGTGCCCATCAAAAGGGAGTCACATCCCTTGTATGGGCGGGTCCGCACGGGGCCGCTCCTCAACTGCGCGCAGCCGTGCCACCAGGCGTACTTCTCGGAGGACGAGCGAACCTTCACCACCTTGTGGGTGGGGCTGTGGGCGGCGCTCTGCTTCGCATCCACCCTCACCACCGTGGCCACCTTCCTCCTGGACATGCAGCGTTTCAAGTACCCCGAGCGACCGATCATCTTCCTGGCTACTTGTTACCTCTTCGTGTCGTTGGGGTATATCATCCGGCTGGTGGCCGGGCACGAGCGAGTGGCGTGCGCTCCCCTCTCGGATCAGTTCCACATCCTCTACGATACGGGCGGTCCTGCTCTGTGCACCCTGGTCTTCCTGCTGATCTACTTCTTTGGCATGGCCAGCTCCATCTGGTGGGTCGTTTTGTCTTTCACGTGGTTCCTGGCAGCGGGCATGAAGTGGGGAAGTGAGGCCATCGCTGGGTACTGTCACTACTTCCATTTGGCCGCCTGGCTGGTCCCCAGCGTCAAGACCGTTCTGGTTCTGGCCCTCAGCGCTGTGGACGGGGACCCGGTGGCCGGCATCTGCTACGTGGGCAACCAAAGCCTGGAGAACCTTCGAGGCTTCGTCCTGGCTCCCTTAGTGGTCTACCTGTTCGCTGGCTCGTTCTTCCTCCTCGCCGGTTTCGTGTCGCTCTTCCGCATCCGCGGTATTATCAAGCAAGGCGGCACCAAGACCGACAAACTGGAACGTCTCATGATCCGAATCGGACTCTTCGGGGTGCTCTACACAGTGCCCGCTGCGGTCGTGGTGGCCTGCCTGGTTTACGAGCAGCACCGCCGCCCCGATTGGGACCAGGTGCTGGCCTGTTCTTGCGCAGCCGAGCGCCAGCGGCTGGGTGGCGGACCCGATTTTGCCGTCTTCATGCTCAAGTACTTTATGTGCTTGGTGGTGGGCATCACATCGGGGGTCTGGATCTGGTCTGGGAAGACCTTGGAGACCTGGCGCAGGTTTCTGGTGCGGTGCTGCCCCTGGTGGCGCCACAAGGTGGCAGCCCCGTCCCCTGTGTATGCAGAGGCCGCCGCCGCCGCTTTAACAGGACCCGTTCCCGGAATGTACCATAAAGCCCCATCTCATATATGACACTTTAGTCCTTAAACCTGGGGCCGGAAGATCTAGATCTTCAGGTCCAAGGAACCACACTTGAAGCAGTACTTCCTGACGCACTCACAGACTAAACTTTATTTATTGATGTAAATATTGAAAGAAGGTCCAGGTCCTGCTTTTGGTCTTGGACTACGAAGGTGTACAAAAATGTAAAGGGAACTGAACTTGAGCTTCGAATCCAAGTTTCAGTTATTGCTTCGGGCCTTCAGCGCCATCTGCTGGTGGTAAGAAGGGCTGCTTAACATGATTGCCCATACTCAGACCCATAGGAAACAAACGTTAGTCATGTGACTCGGATGTTTATTTCTACTTGGCAAATGCCGACGTCTCCTCGACTGTCTGGCAATTGCAGTCAGCTTTCAAAAAAATTATTAATAATTGTTCACTTTAAATTCTGCAGTTGCTCAGTTTCAATTATGATAAATCTGAATAGTCACTTGAGCCGGAGCCATTTTTAAAATTTTTATTTTATGAAGAATTTCAATTAAGAATCAAAACAGTCAGTCACCTGATATTTTCATATTCATTCATATGTGGACAATGCTAATGTTGACCCATTTTCCTGAAAGTTCCAGAATCATAATTTTCTAATTGATTCATCATTTGCCCCTTGGATTTCTAGTGTTTCTAATCTTAAACAATCCATCCATCCACCCACCCATTAACCCCATAATGTAAATACATAATTGGACAATGCCGAGGGTTCGTAATCAGAGTTAAAAAAAAAAAACATTCATAATTTGCTGCTTGAAATTCCGCTTTTGCTCATTTTAAATCGCCAGACATGCCAATGAACGGTTTTCTTTTGTTCGTTTTTTTAACCGTTTTATGTTGACTCATCGTTCACCGATGCTGATGTTTAGTTGGATGCCTGACGGTTCTGGAATCAGGATTTAAAAAAAAAAAAAAAAAAAAAAAATCTAAATCATTTGCCACCTGACATTATGCGGTTGCCTGTTTAAAATAGTTCGATGTTTTAATGGTCTCAAAACTATTGGGGAAATAAAGATTTTTCAGTATATTCCGCAACAATGACAAAAAGGTCATTTCACCATCGAAAATCTTCACTGGATCCTTTCTTTTAGATTTCTCTTTGTTGTATATTCGTTTGTATAAAAATGTGCAGATTTTGGGACTAAAGAAGCAGTTTGTTAACACTATGGTGAGGTTTTCTTTTGGTCTGAGACACACAAAGGACTCAAGATAGTGTTTTACATGCTGATGCTCCTCTGAGGTCCTTTTTATAGATGTATCCCTGAAATGATATTTTTCTGCTGGCAGTTGAAGTGAATAGACCGATTAAAATGTGACGATTTTCAACTATTGCATCACATTGTGGTTATTTTATTCCATTTTGTTAATGATCTATATTATCATTCAAATGACAAAGTTTGATTTTCCATCATTCTGCTTTCCAACATTTGTTTGTGATTTTCCAGTTTCACATTTCATTTTAGTCAGCATTTTTACAAACAGAAAATAGCAGAAAATTAGTGGTTTAACTCAACTCAACTCAACTGTATATCCAAACAGCCATAGGCGCTCACACTCACACCTGCAGACAATTTGGCTTGTTCCATTAACCTGCCATGCATGTTTTGCGAACGTGGGAAATTGGAGTACCCGGAGAAAAGCCACGCAGCAAAGGGAGAACATGCAAACTTAACACAGGAAGACCGAACCTCTGCACTGTGAGGCCGACTGTTAACAAACGATTAGCGTCCCGCCAGAAATGCATACAAATGAATTGAATGTTAATTTCCATTGAAACACTCACCGATTGTCACGTGACTCGTTGATGCCCCCCTGAGGAAGAAATCGGTATTAAACGTCAAAACCGTCAGAATCAGACGTATAAATATATTCTTTAAGAATGTTCTATTGTGCTGTTTTCAAGTACTTGGGTAAAATTGAAATATTTTAACAAGACAAACCTTAAAAAAAAAGAAGAAAATGTTACTGCTTTGTAAATTATGATGGAAAATGGCTTTGCTACCGTTTGTTAACCTTTGAATCAATGCGGTCCGTTTGCGGATTGATTGGACGGTTAAATGTGCTTAAAAACAACGAGATGTTTAATTTTACTATTCATAACTGAATCAGTGAACATCTAGTCATCGAGTTACTTTGGCTAAGTCAGTGAATTATATGTAGATAGATACTTGAAATATGTTACTATAACATATACCTTTAGCGTACAGAGTCTCGACTTCCAGGTAGCGGAGCTTCCCATGATGCACTGCGATAAAGACGTCGGGTGAACTAAACTCTTATAAATTGGAACGCAGCACCGTGGTGCGTCTTTAAGCGCTCAAAAGCAACCTTATAAACCCAGAAATATTTCATTGTGAGAGGAATAAATGTTTTCTTATTCTTATGATGTATTCACTCACTCTCATCATAAAAACACTTCAAATGTATAAATAAAAACAAATATTTGTCACTCAATATGACAAGTTTTTTTTCTTGCAATATTTTCCTTTTTTAACAAAAAAAAAATTCTCTATTTTTCCCCATGTTCTGCATTTGAAATTGTTTTATTTGCGAGTGGAATCTTCATCGTAGAACACGGTCTTCAGTGACAAAGAGCACAACAAACAGGCCGTGTGCATGATTAGTGTTTATTTTAAAATACTCCATCTGCAAATGGGTTTTCCATTTAAAAATGAGACATTTCACAGCTAGTAGCCTACATAGTAAGCAAAACCAACTTTTTTTTTCTTGCTGTCGAGTCCTCTCAGTAGCTCTACATGAATGTACTGTAGTTTGTTCACTGGGAAGGGAGAAGAAAGATATTTGGGGGGGTGGGGGATTACAATACTGATCTTGAAATCATTTCAGTAGTAAAGTCAATCCTGGTCTTCCATGATGTGAAAATGGGAAGAATCTGTTAGTCTTCTATGTCCTCACTTTTAGTTCTCACAAAATGCTGTTTTGTAACGGCCTATACGGCATTAGAGAGGCGCCCATGTGACCAGGGTGAGTTGCGCTTAAATAAAAGGTATAAAAATAATATCGTTAAATCGGAGTTGGCAGCAGTAACCACGACATGGGGAGGGATGGGGATCCGTTGGCCTTAGGAGAGTACTGCGTTGGAGCGCCGTATGCCAATGAGGTTGTCGGCGCTGAGTGACCGCCTCATGGACGATCGACTCAGATCTTTGTACTTGTCTTCACATAGCCTGGAGATAGCCTGCATCCAGCGGCAACAACATACAACACGCGGTCACTTTACTTTTTTTCCCCCCACCGAACACTTACATGATGGTTAGGAATGTTAATGTTACCTCGAGCTTCTGCGCCCGCTGGTTGTTGAGCGGCTCCAGCGGGAAGCTGAGGTTGTTGTCGTCGGCCAGCTGCCTCAGGTCAAAGTAGTATTTGGCGTAGACGCTGGCCGGCACGTTGATGTTGAACTGGAGCAGCTCCAGGAAGTGGCGCTCCATCTCGTTCCTGTGCCGGGCAGGACGAGAGCACACAGCTGAGGCCTGGGAAGGCTCAAAAGGCCTGCCTAGTCGCCGGGTCGGGTCGAGGGCGGGCGGCCGGCCAACGTGGAGGACGCTCACGCTACCGGCGCTAATGGAGTCATGAAAGATGAGCGCGTCGAGTGCTGCTGGAGCCGAATCGAGTGCGTCCACTCGAGTCGCACGCAAGGGACCCCAATCACCTGCTCAGCAACTATCACTTAAGAAAACCACAAAAGTACTCTGGAGTTTCGACAAAATATTTGCAAGGTTAGGATTTGACATCTGATTTTCAGATTGAGTTATATCAGGCACGTGCACACATTTTGGGGGTCAGGTGATCAAGCCCCCCACCCACCTCCAAAATGGCATTTTCATATTTGAGTATTTTTTGATGATATATTTCTACAGATAAGAAAAAACAGTGGTATGTACTTAACTTATGTATTCGGATTTGTCTACACAATCAACAAAATCCGGTACAATCATTCAGATGTTGACAGATTTTTTTTTACTTGCAATAATGACTCAAAAATAAAAAATGTGTAATTGTTTACAACGGTTTCTGCCTCAAAATTGTTTTTTTTCTTTTAAGTTTTACTTTTTATAGTTTCAACTTCATTTTTTTAAATAAAATTGCTCCTAAAAGTATTTTTATGTCACTTTTAATTTCCATATGCTTCCTATAAGTCTTCCAAAACTATAATTTTTTTCATGTAATATTTTTACTTTTCTCTTGTAAAATTACTCAAACATTTTTAAATGTAATATTTTATTTGCCTGTCCTGAACATTTTTTATTATTCTTTCTTGTTTTACTTATTAAATTATTCACGGAATTGATCACTTACAGGTCATCGTAATTCAGTTATTTTTCCTTTTCAACTCTTAGGTGACTAATATGAAAAAAAAAATCCTGTGAAAGGTGATAAAAAAGAAAACTATGTAAAATGAAGACTTTCTTTCCATTTTGAACATGAGATATCACAAACCAAAAATATGAAGCAGACAAACGAGACCGCCATGGTCCTCCCTCTTCATCATCATCAGGCAGCCTCTGAGGGCACCAGTCGCCATGGAGACCTCATCCAGGTTTTTTTTTTTGCTTTGTTGGCCGCCAAAAGGTGTACCGAGGCCACTCTGTGTGTGCATGTGTATGTGTGCGGTATCCGTGGGCAACTAATGGAGTGGGCGAGAGGCAGGCCCATTATATGGAAGCAGCGAGAGCACTTGAGACCCACCCCACATTTCTCTCGAAATAACCCCCCCTCTTCATCCTTCCATCCACAAAGACTCTCAGATGAAGCAGGCACCACACACACACACACACACACACACACACACACACGTTGTTACTGAGTGTACCTTGAAGAACGGCCATAACGTGAAACTTAAGGTGGAAATATGGCTTGTATTTTAGGACAAGTTTATCTCCTGGAACTTCAGTATTGTAAAAAGGAAATTTCCACTGCAGTAATTTTCTATCAAACCTATGGACTTAAAAAAATAAAAATAAAAAAACGACCAATGTGTGTTTGGACTGCAGGAAGTACTTTTCAAATGTCATCATATAATGCTTTGAAGCGGTCCAGGAACCTTACGGGTATGGTCCTTTTTCTCTCTCCAGTAAGTACAAGTACCCAGCAGGAAAAGTACCTGTAGGTTTTCGGTGTAAATGTGCTGTAAGCGTCCCACCCACTCACATGTCTTCTACGGTGATGTCCTTGAGGATCTGGCAGTAGTCCACGTTCCAGACGGCCTGGTCATCCCAGACTTTGGAGGCCAGCAGGATGGCTCCGAGCACGATGCGCTTCCAGTTAGAGGGACAAATGTCCAGCTCGGCGTATGTCAACAGACGCTCCAAGTACACCTGAAGTCCAGAGGGGGGAGCATCTTCACTGTCTTAATTTTCACTTACACAGGTGAATGTAATAAGAAGAAGAAAGTTAAAGATGGACTTTGATATGATTTTGAATAACAACAACAAACACTGCAGGCAACCAGCAGCAAGAATGTACTAAAACGAGACCACGCTTTTGCAGGGTTTTTCTGCCCTCTGGTGGCCACATGTTACAAGTGTGGTTGTTTGCACACTGTCTCCCGATTCTGTCTGGTTGCAAGGCTCCCTCGAGTGGTACGCCGAGATACTTCTACTTTTTCCAGGTATAATTAACTCTCTCCAAATTCAATGACTCCCCGCACCCTCTGTATAATTTTAATTGTTAAATTCTCTCCTGCTCATTTGTGTATGAAAAATCAAAACAAACCACAACAGCTAAAATACATCTCCAAATATAAGATCAAGAAGCTCCGTGTACTTACAAGTGTGACAATGGCACATTCGGCAGTGAGTTGTGCTGCACTGAACAGCGTCCTGACGAAACGATAGATGACTTTGTGCTCGGGGTCCATGCAGCCATACTCGTCTGGCACCGCCTCCCTCTGCATGTGCGGCAAAAATACATACCGACATGAGTGATGTGCTCTGTGGACCTGCTAATTCAGGTGTCGACAGACTCACCGATAAAGGATGCAGCTTCTCATCAAAGATGTCCAGAGAGCGGTCAGAATCCCTGCACATGATGCACATGTCAGTGGGCACTACACTACTTTCCAAATGCTTCTTTGTATACAATACAATGTAAGTAGTTCACTACCAAGTAGTAGCATATGTATCTCATTCACTGACGCACACACGTCACTCACCAGGCCAGGCCCCGCCTTTTAAAGCGACACACTCTCAAAGTCACGGGTACGAAAACGTAGGCTTTCACGATGGTTACCCAAAGTGGACAAAAATAATACGTGCACCTCACATGCTCTTTGTTACTCCCGTCATGTGTTGGTATTGTCATTTATAAATGGAAATCCATTCTTATTCCATTACTCGATTAATCGATGGGGTTATGGTTGGAATATAAAAACACAACTTTCCACACACTATTTTACATCGCGTACTGGACAGAGACTTGACACTAGTGTATATGAACCTACCTGTTCTTGATGTGGTAGTAGATTGCTAAAGTGACACTGGAGGTAGGCAGAAAGACATGAATGTTTACAGGGCATCTTGAATGTTATTATAAAATTACGCATGTCTAATCCACACATGGTCACCATTTGATTGTGCTTTTGAGGTTGGGCTGGCTGACAGTGCTGTCGTCGATGAAGATGGTGGAGCACGAGCTGTACTTCTTCGACAGCGGCCCGGGAGACACCTGCACACAGAAGGCGCTTAACCTAAGTTTACACTTGTCTGACAGTAAATAATCCTTTTAGTTTTTTGATGTGATTCGGAAAAATAGTATAGTATTTTGAGAATTTGTTGAAAGACAAACGGAATTTTTTTTCTGGGAGGGGAAAAAAAGCCATGAACTCACATGGCACGGTTTATAAAACTTACATGGGGGGGCGGGGGGACTTACATGACTGATATGGTTGATGTGGTTGCTTTTCCTCCGGTCACGCACTATCAACAAGAGACAAATACATTTTATCAAGTGTGTCATACACATCCATCCACATATGTGACATGTTTTGTAGTGTATGTTCGGCAGGAAAAAGCATTATCTCACCGTCTGTCTGGGACTTGCACAGGAAGATGGTGCTGGCTCGGGCGTGGTCTGATGGGTTGGACTCTAAAGCCAGCTCTAAAAGACAATAATACTAAAATGTTTTTGCAGCATTAGGAAACAAAGCATGTTCAAATTCCACGATTAAATCACCACGTCTTGACGAAACTCACTTAGGGAAAGCTGACGAGGAGAACTCGCAACCTAAGTGGCCGCCATGTAAACGAGAGCCGGATTAAAGTGTACATGCATGCTACATGACTTGCTCGAAGGAATGTTTGAGAGATGGTTGAACACACTATCATCATTCAGTTGGTCTCCCAGGTGATGAGAACCATAGAAACAGAGCTTACAGCATCATAAACAATGACTTCTATCATGGACTGGCGGTGGTGGTCACATGTTTTCAGCTGACTTTCTCAAGACTCCAGTCACATCAACCATCAAATAGAGCGTTTACATTTTTCTTTAGATAAACTGTCATTATTAGGGGATGACTTTTAAAAAAAGAATTTTGACTCCATCATCGACACAGCCTATCAATCTTAATTCTTTGTCGATTCTCATTGAGTTATATTTTTAAAGGGGAAAAAAATCCAATACTATGAGTCTTGCTTTTCAAAGATTTAAAAAAGCCACGAGAAAAACACTGATAAATTATATTTTTTAGGACAATAAATTGTACATTCAGAAAAAAAGCCACACGCACGAACCGTCGGGAACTTCTCTGTCGCTGATGTGCTGCAGGTATGGGGCGCTGTTGTCGTCGCTAACTTCCGTGCTGGTCAGGAACTCCTCCAGCCGCTCTGCCGGCTGCCTTGACGGCAGCTTGGGGCTCGACTCCGGGGAGACACAGCATGAAACCGTGTTCCCCATGCCGGGCCGGGCTGTATGCGCTCAGTGTCCCAAAGTGGTCCAAATGCTTGTCGGCTTAGTTGCTTCCGGCCGGGCGCCCCGCTCACACAGCAGGGCTCAGTGTTAGCATTCCATTAGCTCGTCATGCTACACAGTCGCCGTCCGACAACTCCCAGCGACGGCATTCCTCTGCCATTTGCGGGGGCCAACAAGTCCCGAGTTATTGGTCCAGCCCCCCCAAAGGTCCGATGAAGAGGATTATGAAGACGACGTTTACAATAAAAAGTGACGTTATGAAGCAAGCGAGTGGTTCTAAACGTCCGCCGGCCTCATTCATTCATTGCGCTAGCTGGATTGGGGAACTTTTTACCACGGAAAAAATGAAAATCGCTCGTTTGTAGATAACAAATTAATTGTAATTAAATAACGTTTAGCAAGTTATACGGTTAATTATTGCTGAACTGGTTTAAAGTGACTTTCTAGATAGTTCCAGATGCCCTCCCGGGCTAGCGAAATAAATCCAGGCCGAGGCTTCTGCGGCCTTCCGTGGACTACTGCGAGAAAATTAGGAATTTCAAACACCGCGATACGGGTTTTCAATTAAATTAATAATTTGATTTAAAATGGTGACTAAATGAATGTCGCTTATAGGCTTTCAGCGACTGTCCAGATGGTTCCGGGTGTCCTCTCGCGCTAGCAAGAAAAATCCAGCCCAAGGCTTCTGTGGCCCTCTGCGACTAAAAGAGAGCAACACGAAACAGCAAGACAACGTATCTAGATCCAATTAAATCCCCAAGGCTGTCTCTTCGTTTCCCATCGCACCAGCAAACTCAATCAACCTTCTGGACTCCTTCCAAGTTTTTTTCTTTTTAAATTTTTAGGGCAAACTGCTCACATAGTCGCCATCTCCTAGCAATTACCGCTCATACCACAGCAGCACCACTTTGCAATGAGAGGCGTCTAACCCCGCCTACTCATGATTCCAATCGATCCTATTGGTCAAGGAATCACAACAATTATTTTCCTGATGCGTACATTGGCTGAGAAAGCTGTCATTTAATCTGTATTTTAAAATGCTATTTTCGTTGCGTCACACCCTTTCACTGAAGTGAACCCTGTGCTGTCAATCAATTTTTTAAAAGAAAATTAGCTTCACCCCCTCATGTATCAAAATAAATCATAAAGATGAAAGTGCAAATACAATATTATTTTGTCCTGTAAAACGAGTCTGATTGTTAATTTGATTTTTCCACAGATAAAAAAAGTTTTCTCGCACTAGTTTTGTAAACTGGTATTTTAGCCATTATTTACATGGGGAATACAATCCCCCTTGCCCCCATGTTTCTAAATTATGCACACTGTATAACATAGTTTGACTGTATACATAAAGATTAAGCACATTTTATTGATGTGAGTCATTTACACATCTGCTCGTGCAGTTTATTGCGACATAACAAATGGTTACAAAAAAGAATAGTAACAATCAGCTGCTATGCTATTGTTCTGCAAAGAGCACAGTAACTCATAAGGTGACCTCAACGAGGAAACTTTTTTAAAAAATGAATAACTCGCAAAGGGGGGCCCATATAGAAAGTCACCAAGATAGAAAATTCCTAGAAATGTTCCCATTATTACTTTCCTTGTCCAGCCAGCACCAGTACAGTGAGTGGTGGTTACAAACAAAATAAACCACATTCATATATACATGTATACTTCCCCTCATCTATATCTATATATAGATATATATCTATATATATATCTATTCTCATCCATATATATATGTGACTTATCAGAGCTCCTGTGGACACGAGAAACACACTTACAACAGCCGCCATCTTGCTTACACTACAAATAAGACATGTCTGTCCGCTGTACAATAGCAGAATCTATCAGCTATAAAAATACTGCTGCTGAAGCTCCTTAATCATGAAATAAACAATCCCAAACAAAACTTAAAAATTCTGATGTAAAGCCATGAGTGACTGATGGTGCAAGGGTTCAAAGTGACAAATTGTGAATTTGGGGCCGGGTCCACCAGTGGGCACCTGACTATGAGCTAATGAGAAGGCTGCTTTGATTGACAAGGCAATAACTGGCTAAAGATAGATTTGTGGACTGGTGAATCGACTAAACGATGTAACCAAATGATCCTTGGGTAAAAATTGATATTTAGATTAGCTAATGTGGATTGACCTGACTGAAGAATTGTCACAAAATGATTAGTGAATCGACTAGATGATGTAACCAAATGATCCTTGGGGTAAAAATCGATATTTAGATTAGCTAATACGGATTGACCTGACTGAAGAATTGTCACAAAATGATTGACATGAAGCCTACCCTAATGAGCAGTAAGAAATAAGGGTGTCATAATTGACATGTCAACTAGGCAATGAGAATTGAGTGATGTAATTGATAAATGGTCAGTCAAATGCCGAACCATAGTTCAAAAGACATGAATGACAAAAGAAGTGCATTTGAAAGAACATTTGTGCTTCCATTACCTTGCTTGTGTCTATGATAAAATAACGCAATGGCATTTAACACAAACAGTTGGCTGTATGTCTGATAGACAATTAATAATGAAAAGAATAGAAAAATATGGCACCGCAACCTCGTACACCTCCAACAAACTCGTAGCTGCCGTGACCGCTAGGCCTCGCACACATGCACACACACACGCGCACACCGATGTACAGTATGTTACAAATATATCAATAAACAGAGATACATCAAGTCTACACATGCAGTAGCGTCTATGTACATTGTATAAAAAAATCAACACATAAGAAGACTGGATGTGTTACTCATGCAAATGTTGAAATCACACATTTGTCTTTTTTTTTTTTTGTCAGTTTATGGAGTAAAAAATGGCCATACCTGGTGGTTTTACTTTAAAAGTTGAAGAAATTCAGTCCCAAATGGACACAGTGAAATAAAGGACCTCAGTCTGACGAAGACGTTAAAAGTGTCACGTTGGGTTGTGGGCTTTGTGTGTGTGTCGTCTTTCCGACTGGTTCAAGAGTCTGGGGGGGTGTCCCTCCGAGAAAAGTAGTCCTTCCAAACAGGTCATTGACTTGTCCATGGCGAAGCTTGCCCATCTTATGTCTAAATGTATACCGTGGGTCCATCATGTTTTGTAACCATGGCAACAATGACTTGTTTAACCCATTTCAGTATTGGGACCAAACCATATGGTCAGTCGGTTCTTGTTAAAAACATACCGTTGATGACACTGATCCCCTTATGTTTAGTTGGTGCTTGGACCAAACCATGAATTTAAAGCTCTATTCTGTCAGACTTAGTTCATTTATAGTTCAGGCCAAAAGTGGCATTTTTTTTTTCTGAAAAAAATGCAGTTGGACAATTAGTTGTCTGCACCAGGGTTGACAAACGCAAATGGCATTTGGTCCATAGGTTTTTAGGCTAAAGCTAAAATTATATATAAAAGATGCTTTGAGTTGGAACCACAATGACTAATTCCTGAGCCAAAGTAGACATACGTTAGCAGGTTTCGAGGTTTGTTCTACCAAAATGACTCGGGGACTGGTCAGTGGGGTCCAGCGAAAAGCTAAAAATCTGATGTTTGAGTGAGAACCGCAGGTGGAGTCCCAACATTAGTCAGAATTAGCCTGACTTAGACAGAATCACGTCTTGCTAACTGGTTAATATTTGCTTCTTTGTCTTTCCATACACATGATGGACCCATGATAAAACAAGTATGGCCTACTGAAAAACTTGAGGCAAGTGAAACCAAACAGTCCAAGACTGAATGAGCGCAAAAGCTACTTGAGCCCAAAGCAACAACCTCGTTCCAGGCTTGGAGCGGGTGGGGATTTAGTCGGATTTGTGACAATAAAGGTCTTTGAGGGCCTTGAGTTCTTCAATGAGCGTCTTGTTTTGGTTCTCCAGGACGGCCACCCGATTTTCCAGACACTTGACATACTCCTTCTTCTTCCTGCGACATTCGCGTGCCGCCTCTCTGTTGGGACAATATGTTTAGTTACAACTTTCTTGCGGCTGTAATCTAGGTAGCCGGTCTACACGTTTGCACCTGTTTTTCATGAGGCGGACCTCCCTCTTGCGGGTGACCTCCTCCGTGGCCCCCTGCGTAGGCAGGGCGGGCGACGAGGCCATGACCACCCCGGAGGTGATGGCGTTGGCAGGCGCCGCTCGGATCTGGTAGGCCTGGACGTCCCCAGAGGCAGCTGGGAATGGGGTTTACACAAGTGTTGAGGGAAACAGAACCAGGCATGATCCGGATTTTATGTCAGTCGTCGACAAAGTACATCTCGGTTCATGAGTTTTGGTGCTTGGATTGGAGATTCATGAGGTAAGAGGTAACGCTTACATCGGTGAATTTTAAAGGAATGTTTGACAAGATTTTGTATTCTTCTAAGGATGAAAAATGAAGACAACATACAGTTGAAAAGAATCTTTCAAATTGAAGGAAATTTTGATTTGACAGTGTAGGCCTGGGTAGAGGTGTCCTGCTCACCTTGCACCACCACTTGGTTACTGGGCACCAATATCTGCTGTCCGTCGCTGGTTTGTGCATACTGCAGGATGGTGGCGCCGGGCTGGGCGGCCGCCGCGTTGGTCATGGTGAGCGCTTGCAAGCCCTGGACGCCGTCAGTGCCGTTGTTGGCCAGCTGGATGGCGCCACCCTGCGTGATGGCGACTGTGAGCGACGTGACAAATGTGTTAAAAAAGCCAATCGAGCTGTGACAATATCACCTGGGAAGAAACTTACTGTACTGGCCGCTGCTGGTCTGGTAAATGGGCGTGGGCACGGTGACTGTGGCGATGGTGGGCGTGGCCGCCGCTGCCACGTCGTCCTCTGCCTTTTCCTCCTCGATGCGAGGGACAGCAGGCGCGTCCGACGACAGGTCGTTCAGAATTTTCCTGTTTGGGACAAAAAGTCAAGAGATCAGCTGGGAGAACGCAACACTGGATTCATTTGTGTCTTTTTGCGATTATTAAGTTTCACCAAAAATATATTACGCCATTTTTCTTTAACATTGATGCACCATCACAGGCGTCTTCGGGCAATAGGCACAACCTGAACGGGCTGCCAGTAGGTTTTAAAAAATAAAATCCTCTGACAGCTATTGTCACACGCACACTGTCAAACCGTTTACACGGAGCAGGACATTGCAAAATGACAGTGGGGATGAGCCGCATGCTGCTGCACAAAGTCTCAAGGCCAACACAGGTGAGTATCTCAAAGCGTCACCTGTAAGAGGGTCGGCGCGAAAGGATCTCTCGGCGCTTCTGCGAGTCCGTCACGCTGTCCACCGACTCCTGTGAATCCTCGCTTTCGGCGATGGTTGAAATCTAAAAGGCACACATACACAACAAAAAAGAGATGATTTTTTTTTTTTAAATGAACCATATTATGATACCTGCTAAGCTAATGCAGTAATAATAAGGTTGTAAGTTAGAAACACAGTTGGAGACTGTTTTTACAGGTGGGTGTCTTCGACCCATTACAAGTTGTTTATTTGAATATCTGAAGTGGTTAATATAATCATTATGTTTCATTAGCATTAGAAGTTATTCATTTGTGCCAGATTTGTTTACGTCATTTGGCCATTTAGTTAAAAAGTAAATCATTTGTTCCGTTTGATTTTGATATTTTTAAGGGTGCAATTTAATTGAGTTTCCTTGAAAGGCAGCATGTAAAGTTATGAATAAAATGTGGCAATGTATATTTTTCATTTCACCTATACTTTAAACAAATGTCATAATTACATTTTCTCCTCACGAGCTTAATAAAGTATTGCATATACTGCATCCAAGTCATTAGCATTATTTTTAATTACTGTTAAGTAACAAAGTTTTTAATGTATAATTTGAAATTGTCACTTCAATGTTATCATTTATTCATTGGAACGTTACCTACATGTTTATCCACGTATTTACATGCGCTGAAATACAAGTACTAATTGAGATGAAAAAAGTAGGTGAGTTGAGAACCCCTGTTACGTAAAACATACCCAGTAGGTGTCCTTAGAGATGCCTGACCCGACAAAATGTTAAATCTATTCATTACCTGTACAGCCTGTACTTGTGGGGACTGTATGACGGACGACTGTGCGGCCTGGATCACGCCGTGCACTTGGACCGTCTGTCCGTTTGGAAGCTGCACCAGCGTCACCGTGGGACCTGTTGCCGAGCCATGGCCTGACGCCATGGATGCCTGAAGAAAAACATATGTAAAGGGGTCACGACCAGTAGGGTAACAGAAGCTGAATGGCACTTGTGTGTTAAGGTTCGATGAACAGTGTGAAGTTTAACACCGGAGACCCGCTGCCCATGTGTCGATTTGTCTTGAAAAACGATTGACGTCACCACACATCCAATTACCCGAATGACCGATGCCGCAATGGCAGAGGACACACAAATATTCCGCTTTGACGATGACTACCCAAAAAGCGCCTCCTGTCAGTCAGTTACCTGCGCCAAGGTAGCAAGCTGTGCCGGCGTGATCTGCTGCTGATTTTCTGTCTCGGCAGACTCGGCCGTCTGCTGAGCCTCGGCCGCCGCTGACTCCATCTTCATTGGCTGAGTTTGGGAATAAATAATGACAACTATTAATCATTGTAGTATAATAAAACACTAGATCAATTTTCTAAACTGCTTGTCCTCGTTTGCGTGACATATTTATGGGCCAACGTCCGACATTAACGGTGAGACCAACTGAGTCGGGTTACCCAAAGTTCACTAATGCAGTACAAATTTCATTTATAAATGTGATGAAATCAACATGTTCTTGCATTGTTAAATACATATGATTCCATATTTTTATCCATTTAAACACAAAATCTTATCAGCTCAGTTTAGCCACATTGTGCACATTCACTGGTGAAATTTGTGCAACATGCATGCATTTTTGCTACTGAGACTATGCACTCCTGACACATTATTAAGAATTTCGTTCAGTTGTGTTTCATATCAGGGCCATTTATGGTTCTGGCAGGGGCCACCACAACTTCGCCACAATCCAAAAGGGCTCCACGTTGGCCCCAGCTTATGTAAAATTGAGTCTAAAATTAACTTGGCATGCATGTTTTGCGTACAGAGGAGGAAAATCCTCAAATCACGGTGATAACGTGAAAATTCCACAAAGGTAGACTTGAGCCAAGGTTCGAACGCAGAATCGCAGTAATGTGAGGCAGACTTGCTAAACACTAAAGTCACATGCTACCCTCACCAAATAAAATAATAGGATATATAATTAAAAGCATAAAACGGTGAGTGGCGATTATTTCCTGGAATTGTGCAGTGAAAATGAAGCGGGATGTTAATGCAGTACATTGCGTGTGACGTGTGTCATGGTGATGGCGGTGAGCTCACTCTTTGCGTGGCTGCTGTGCGCGCCATGATTGGCTTTGCGCATTTCTCCCTCGACTTTTCAAAAAACAAGGAGATCAACCATCGCCACCACTCGCCAGGCGGCGAGTGACAGCCGAGACGCATGGCCGGCTCGGGCGACGCACCGCTCGGCCACACCAGCCCCGATGGCCCCGTCTCGGAAACGGATGAGCCCCGGGGGCTGCTTTACACCAGGAAGTGGGACACAATGTGGCGGCAGACCACATTCTGGGTGGGTTTCACCGTGGTGACGTAAGGAAATGTTGAATAAATGAGTTGAAATTGGGCAATTTATCCCCCAAAAGTGGAATTTGTGGTGGAAAAAAAAAGCGGCAACCTGATCCCAACCTAGCTTCGTTGTTAGCTTATGCTAATTGCTTAGCTACAGTACAAACAGCGCGAGCTCAACAGTCACGCATTGCATTAATTAAAAACATAGAAGTTCATTTTAGGTCCAGTCCCCCCCGCCCAAAAAAAAAAAAAACAGCCGCAGCTTCCCCACCCAGCATCCCGCTCAAAAAAAACACTACCGAGCCGCCATGATTTCTTTGTTTCCTTCGGGCCGAACCCGACCAACACCGAACGTTTTCGCCATCGCCGCCAAGCGTGCCTCCTTCCGCCGTCCTTACCGATACAGACTCCCTTCGTCGCTCCCCGGGCCTCCGGAGCTCCACTTTTATTGTGGCCGACACGTAAGAGCCCGCGTCAGGCTACACCTCCGCCGCGTCACCGCCGACAACAAGACGGAGATTGGAGAGAAAGATCCAGGCAAGACGAAGCAGATGGCGACGCCGTCCGGAGATGGCCGAAGTGTCTCACCCGAGCAGAGGCGGAAAAAGACGAAGCGGCGCGGATCGAGTCGGACACCGGCATGCACTTTTTCTCGTGAAATTCGCAGTTTTTATCATGTAACTGTCATAATTTATTTGATTTGAAGTCCAGGTTGTTAGAGATGTGTATGGACAGAAAAAAGAAATAAAATGCGTTCTTTTAACATAAAAGTGTGGATCATACTCATTGTTGCCTTTAGAGGGCAGCAAAAGACCAATTTCACATGTGCATGCTGGATTATGAAACACAATTACAGTACTGTATTTTATTTATTTTTTGGTTCCGGACCACATGATTATAATGAAGTGAAAATACTTCTACGTGGTATACAATTAATTTCCACAGATCATCAAAATCATAAAACTCAAATTACATGAAACTGTATTGACTTAACCAGGCATTTATTGGAGAGGAGGCCTTTATCAATCAATGCATTTTCATTAGGGCTTGGCTTGTCCTCATCAGGGTTTTAGATAAACAGGAGCCTACCCCGGGTGACTTTGGGCAAGAGGTGGGGTACACTCAATGACAGGGCGCATAAAGACAAACGAGCATTCAAACTCATATCCACGTCAATGGACAATTTTTACACTGAGGCCTTGTTTTTGTACAAATCTATGTAGAACAGGTGGGACTAAAATAAGCAGCTGTCCATTAACTGTTAGATATCTGCTTTTTTCCTGAGCTGAAAACAGCAGGCATCAATATAAAGGTGTGGCATGTATTTAAGTGGAGATGCAACCCAGAGGAACATTAAGACACAGTGGCTCAAAACATGAGATGCATCACGTACAGTGATGCAGTACACTTTTACACCCACTGCAGACTTCGAGCAGTTTCGTGTTTTATGGCACGTCGTCAAAGTTTTCTGCCATGCTCAGCCCACACACAATGATTAAAACTCAAACCCTTCCCAATTCCGCATCACCCATCTGTCTTCTATACTGTGGAAGGTTAAGATTTGATGGCTATTCAACAAAATGTCAAGGTCGAGTTTGTATTTGAAAATAGCCTCTTCAAACCAAAATGACAGACTTCTGTGTGTTTTCGGACATGGCGTCTTGAGAGATTTTCGTGTGACTACATGTAATAGACATTCCCACCAATTATGCTGTTGCCAAAAGAAACTATAGCTTTAGGTGTTGAATTTTCAAGGCGTTTGATTCCATTCTGATTAAATTATTCGAATTTCAACACCATGTTTCACCTACACACAGCAATGAACACTGAAATGTTTCCTAACATAGCGTCACTTATCTGTGTCGTTACAGTATATGGTTCAAATTTCAAAGCAAGCAAGCAAAAAAAATAAATAAAAAATAAAAAAATCTGGGAAAAGTTCCTTTTGGAGGTACATCTGTAAATGGAGAAAAAAAAAATCAATTGAAAATGGTCATTTCGGATCGGACCAAAATGGCGGACTTCCTGTGTCTTTTCTGGCATGGCTTCTTGACACTTTCTTAGCGGGTCTGCCCATGATCGGCATGCCAGCGAAATTTCATGTTGCCACCTGAAACTGGCTTCAGGGGGGTGAATTTGCCAACCATTCCAGAAGTCTCCAAGCACCTCATGGTGGCACTGTCGAGCTGCAGACCCCCACCCCTTCCTCCCACGTAGCCCCCCCACCCCCAGCTCCACAGAGGCGAGGACGACGCAGATATGCGCCGAGTTTATCAAGGCAATTCCTTTTACCATCCTCCTGATGCTCGTTGGTGGCTGTTTTATCTGTTTAATAGCGTTTTACGGCTCCGAGGCCGTAAAAAGAGCCTTTTTATTGTGACACCAAACACATTGTATGGGGAATTGACCCCGCCTGACTAATGAACAGCCTTGAATTTGCAGCCAGTTATGTAAAATGCAAGCAGACGCAAGCGTGTGTGTCTATGTGTGCACGTGCCCTTATGTCCCATTTGAGATTTGAACAATAGCGTCGCTTTACTTTATAATGGCAAGCAATCCTGCAGTCATTGCATGCCAAATCAAGTTGCACGTGTGTGAGGATAAACATGACAAACAACAGCAACACATGCGCGCGCTTTTACGTCTTCCCGCGGAGCAGTTTTTAATGTTTCAACTTTATTTACAGCTTTTCATTAAATCCAACCTTTAGAAGTGGATGTAGCCGAAAATAATGTAGTATGTCATAGTTAAGTGCCGTCTAAGTGGAGTCTCTCAGGTGGAACGTAACACAGTGCATCCGGAAAGTAGTCACGGCGCTTCACTTTTTCCCCTGCAGTGTTGCCTTGAGATAAAAGTTTCATTTGTTCTATGACCAGGCTTGTGACTCAAAACAATTGGATCTTTCACCATCAAAATGAATGAAAATGCGATTAATCCGTTCCTGCCTCCACCCCAAAACAGTAAAACATTTAAAGTTTTTAACAAATGAAAAAAAACACACTCTCTAATATCGTACTTTCTAAAAATCACACATTTATGACATAATTTAATTCCATTGTACAGAAGTAAAAAAAAGTCACATTGTTTCAATTCAATGTTCCTCCTGCCATGGCCACCGGGGGCAATATAATACAGCCATAACAATAGCAACACACACGAAGAAGAGTTGTTGCTAGCATTAAGCTAAATGTACTGTCGCAGGGCAAGCAAAGCTATGTGGTTGCTCTGAATACACTTGTTAGTCTGTTTTCTGTTTAGTTTGACAGTAAATTTCAACTCGATAACACCAATACGTCTCGTAGTTGTGGTGAAAACGTGAACCAGATGTTGTTCAAAACCGCAAACTTTTCTTTTTCTTTTTGACGCCGGCTCGGCCATTTTTGTTGTGGGCCGTGGAGAGCTACAAAATGGAGTCATAAATGAAAGCACCCACACATACATATACGAAACAGAAAAAAAAAAATCAATGGCAGCATTTGGTCTATTATCATAAATACACTGTGTGCGTGTGTGTGCGTACGCTTGCACACGCGTGCGTGTGTGTGTGTGTGTGTGTGTGCGTGTTCATGTCCAGATGGTTGACTGAGACTTGGCTGTGTACAGACTAGAACCGGAGAGAAAAGAGTACGATTGAAAGTGTGTGTGTGGGTGTGTGTGTGTGTGTGTGTGTGTGTGTTAGGGGGGTGACCTTGAGAAAGGAGTCTCAGTTGGAGGAGAAAGGGATAACATCCCCCCATCTCTCTCCCTCTCCTAAACCCCCCTGCAGGGGTAGAGATGAACTAGGCTCTTCTTCGCCTGCCTTCTTTTCTATTTTCATGTATTTTTTTTTTTTTGCATGCTTTTGTCTGTTGTGACTATGGTGTTTCACTTTATATGTTAGCATTAAGATAGCGTAAAATATATGGTTGTTTAAAATACACAAGGTGAAATTCTTTAGTTTTGTGTTTAGTTTGACAGTAAACTTCAATTGGAAGCGTCATTTAATAGCTTGAAGCTCGTCCTTTGATGACTGGTTCAGAAATGTCTGCTTATCGTCAAATGAGTCGAGTTGACCCAGTCAGATCCCAACAGGTACTGTTGTTTCGTTCCGCTCTCTTTTCTACCCATTTGTACTCAGGTTCACACACCAGTTTCCAATAGTTGTCGTTTTCCTTTTGCAGCCTTATTCTCTCCGCATTTAGTCACACAACCGGGTTCCGACAGGTGTTGTTTTTGTTGTTTATCTGTTCGAGACCAGTTTCATGCGAGCAGGAGGAGGCACAGACGGGCTAAACGAGCAGCCGCTCGGCGCCTCGTCGGGACTATTTTTTACGGGACGTGTCATAAAAAAATATGGAGACGAGGCGGCACCGAGGGGACCGTCTCCACGCCCCCCCCCCCTCTCGCTCCACTTCCTGCCCAGGATGGCGATCGAGCGGCGCAGACGGATGAGGAGTCGCAAGCCTGCCGTCAGGTGAGACGGACGGGAAGAAGGTCGGGAGGGGATAACGGCACAGGGAGAAAAAGAGGAGGACGGAGGAGAGGATGCGATCAAAGTGGAGCTTGTGTTTTATTCATAAAGACGCACTGGCTCAGCACACATTTGTGTTGGACACGCATACATTTAGGTTACCTGCTTGGCATGAATGAAAGAAAGGAAGCATGGTTTCATGACGGGGTGACATTCACGCTTATACGAACATAAAATATCCATATTACAAATGTCATAAAAAATGAAAAAAAAATCAAAAACATTGATCTATACATCCATCCACCCATCCATTCCATTACCTTGTTGCACCCTAATTTGTCTGAATCTGCGTTTGTGGGATCCGATTTTGGGGTCAGATTTTCCCTCAAAAATACTAGCTTCTGATAAATCATAAATAAGACATGTTTTTTTTTTAAATTTGCCTCAAGATGGAATACTTAGCCATGCTTAACATAAAAAAATGATAGAAAAACGATTCCAACGTGTCGGAGGAAATTTTCCCACAAGAGCGACAGATATAAATGGGGGATCGGTCAGACCTCATGTCAATCATATCACTTTGTTGAGTCTCTGGTGGTCCGACATGTCCACATCCATCACATCTCCTCAGCCTGCGACCTTTACGCACGTGACCTATGACCCCCCGAGTCTCCCGATGATGCACGTGGCCTGACACATCAAGGACACGCCCGTCGTTCGGGAGCACCTGAACGCATGGCTGACCTTCTCCTTGGATAAATAATCCACAATAATCTAAGATGTCAGCAGTCCATCATGCGCCGCTGATCCCTGTACGCCTTTAAAGGTTCAACTCGGTCACCTTCCCGTACCACAATGTGAGAAACCGCTCGCAGTTGAATGGAGTTCACTGGCCCGCAGGGTCTTCGTTATAATTACCGGAGAACTAAATATGGACAACGGTCCCTGCATTCCAAACCCAAAAAAGGACATTTCCACTGTCAGTTCCAGGAATTTTTCATCACTTCGTACTCACAGGTTCCTGGACCTCTCAAAAGTACTACCTTCTGAGCAGGGTCCTTCTTTCAAACAAACTTGAGCCCAAAGTTCCTCGTTCTTGGTTTCAAGAAAATGTCAGTGGTGGAAATGCACGATGGCGTTAACAACAATAGCATCTTGGTAGCGTTGCGTAACGCCAAGTCAGAGCTAATGGATACTGACAGTCGCACAACTTCTCAAATCCAACGTGTGCGCGTGTCTGTGTGTTCACGTGTGTGTGTGTTTGTGTGAGACTGGAATAGCAGGCGACTTGTTTGGATGCTGAGCCCCATATGTGCTTCGCTTGGCTCAGTGGACCCTACAACAACACACTAGAACCAGCAGGGACCACGACCACCATCTGTGTGAGTGTGTGTGTGTGTGTGTGTGTGTGTGTGTGTGTGTGTGTGTGTGTGTGTGTGTGTGTGTGTGTGGGTTCCACCTGGTCCCCCACACCCGCCTCTCCATCGCATTAAAGGCTGGGGTGTTAGTGCAAACAAGCAGACACGAGGAGTCGAGACAAGATGCGAAAGGAAATATCATGGCGATCTGCTTGTCTGAAGGGAACTTTTAGTTCCTGGAACTAAAAAGCTCCATTCGGATCATCTCCAAACTTTAGTTCCTGCACTAAAGGTTCGCAGACCTCTCAAAAGTACGACCCGAGGGATGACCGTAATAATTTGGGTATATTAACCCAGAAGTCAGTAGTTCCAGTTCAAACACAAAACAGTCCTCCACAAAAGTCCCACCTTCTGGGGGAAAGCAAGTGCTGTTGAGTTCCTGGTACTTTTGGTGCAAAAGTGCCTTAAAGACACATTCACACACACTTAAGAATACGGAGTGACGTGTTTGCACGCACACACACACACAAGTTCCAGTAAGACTGCCATCCCTGTGGATCTTCCCAATTGTGATGCCATATTCTCTGTGGATCAAAGGGAGGTCACGCTAATTAGACAATTTCTCACACACACACACACACACACACACACACACACACACACACACACACACACACACACACACACACACACACACACACACACACACACACACACACACACACACAGCAGACATGTTAATTAAAGAGCAGAGCAGCTGTGGGTCACACAGCAGGAAGACAAAAAGTGTCACCGTCAGTGAGATGTGTCCATGCCGGAGGCGAGGAGAGTAACCAAAAAGTGTACTTGAGTAAGAGTATTTTTACTTTAGTGCAATATAAGTAAAAAGTAGATCACTTGAGTAAGTATTGAGTGAGAAAGAAAAAAAAAATACTACTCAGGTACTATGTAACTGGTGAGTAACTTGAGATTTTTTTTTTTTTCCAAATAGCGTTTGACAATATGGCAAATACAAATCTGCAGTTCCCTCCAAAAGTATTGGAACGGCAAGGGAGTATTTGGAATGGATATTTATTCAATTAACTTCACGTGAATAACATTAAACATGTGGCAGCAGAAGCCTTCTTTGCAATGTCTGCAATCAAGCCCGCAATCCATTCACTGCACCAAACTGCTGCTTTTTTTTTTATTTGAAATGCTTTTCGAGGCCTTTACTACAGACTCTCTCAGTTCTTGTTTGGTTCCGGGGCTCTCTCCCGTCAGTCTCCTCTTCAGGAGGTGAAATGCGTGCTGAAAACCAAATTGTCTTCAGTATACAACAGAAGCAAAATAATTGACCTTGCCGTTCCAATACTTTTGGAGGGCACTGTATTTAGTGTCATTCATGTATCGTAAACCTGACACCGTTTATTGTCGTACATATTGCTTGATTGCTTGAAAAAGGACCCTGAAAAAATAATGGCATATTAAATCGCAACATAAAGGTGAGCTGAGGAAAACAAAAACTAAACGATGATTTGGCTTTGGCGTAATAGTCTTGAGTGTCGATTGACTAAATCAACTTACCCCCCCCCCCCAAATGCGGCGAGCGCCTTCTCCACGTTGTGTGGGCGGAGAAGCGAAGGAAGGCGATTGGCCGCACAAAAGCGTCGCATTCGGCCTTTGCGTTGAAGAGGGTGAAAAGCATTCCTGGCTTTTCATTGGAGCCTTTGAAGCCACTCAAGGTTACATGACAAAAGCAAGGCCGACACACAAGAAAAAGATGAAGAAAAAGACTCAAAGAGACTCAAAGAAAAAAAAAAAAAAGATGATTTGCAATCGTCATCAGCCTGCAAGTGACAACAATAAAAGAAAAGAAGAAATAAACTGAAACTTAAATGTCATGAAATGTCTTGCTGTCGATATCCGCGTGTGTGTGTGTGTGTGTGTGTGTGTGTGTGTGTGTGTATGTGTGAGGGTCGGGGGGGAGCAGGGTAACGGTGCATGCTGAGAGAGAAAAAAAAACCTGACTCCTGCTTCCTCCAGGTGCAGCACACACAATCAGAGCTACACACATAAACCCAAAACCTTGATGGAAGCCCTAAATAGGCTTGAAAGCCTAAATTTGAAACCTTAACCCTTGTTTGAAACCCTAATTTGAAACTTTCAACCTGGTTTGAAACCCGAACCTTGTCTTTTCAATCAGATTTTGACAACCTAACCCTTCACACCATCGCCTATTTTTGCCTTTAGCCTTATCTGAAACCCGAACCCTATCTGGAAACCCTAATTTGCTTCAAACCTCCTTTGAAACCCCAACCTTGGCTTGCGACCCGAGTTTGACGACCTAAATCTTGCTTTAAACCCTAATTAGAAACCCTAACCCTTGTTTGAATCCCTTATTTGAAACCCTCACCCTGGCTGGAAACCCTAATTGAAAACCTTAACACTTGTTTGAAACTCCAACCTTGACTTGTAACCTTTATTTGACAACCTAACCCTTGCTTGAACCCCTAAATTGATACCCTAACCCTGTCCTGAATCACCACTTGGTAGACCCGGGAAGAGTTGATTTAAAAAAAAAAAAAAAGGACAATTTTCCTCTATTATACAGCAGCATTAAATTGTAAAACCACAGCCTAAGTTTATCCAATATGAATGTTCTGCTGGAAAAAAACAAGCATGCGCGCGCGTGTGTGCGTGTGTATGTGTGTGTGTGTGTGTGTGTGTGTGTGGTCTGTCACGTCCTTGGCGTGTCCGCAGGTGACATCACGAGTTAGTTTCCTGACAACGTGTCAATGTTTGCCTTCCGCGTGGAGGCCAGTGGGCCAGCGCCACCATCTGGATGTGCGGGTGTCAAATATAGGCCAGCACGCACGCACGCACTCATGCACACACACACATTAATGAGGCGCGCAGCGGCGGCCTCCCGAGAGCAACAAGATGGCGGCGGGAAGGAGGCGACGTGGACATGAGGCAAGCGGCTCTGACAGCCTGACAAAATCACCCCCAGCACACATGAACACATGCACGCATGTATGCACATATACACACGCGTGTGTGCGCGCACGCGCGCGTGTACACAGTGGTATCCTGCAGCCTGGCTCATTGTCTCACTGGACAATCTCAATGTGAGTCATCTCTCCCCTGGACGACTTCCAGCAAAAAATAAACTGGCACTGGTCTCCTTTTCGTGTCGTCACAACAACGACAACAACTTTGACTCAAGTCGCAACCTTTTGTCTGCTAACACACAAAACTTTTTATTGCAATGGTTAAAACAACCAAAACAGCAACATTTTTGGGTGTGCCGCACAGTTGCGTCATTCTGTTGGGAAAAAGTTTTCAATGAATTATAACCACAGAACAGCCAAGGTTTGATTTTGTTAACTAGTGATGAGAAAACGAAGCTTCAAATTTGCTTCATGAACCAGTTGTATTTTTTTTGACTTTTTGAGATGGTAATGTCGGTTCATATAACTTTCCCTTCCTTGACACCCCAATTTGAAACCATTACGCTGATAGGAAACCATAATTTAAAGCCCTAACTCAAAACCCTCGCCCTTGCTTACAACCTCACCTTGGAACCCTACTTTGAATCAATAATGCTGACTTGAAGCCTTAAATTGAAACCACAACCCTACTTTGATTCTTTAAATCAAATTTGACACCCTACTCAAATCCTCAACCTGGCCTGAAACCCTAATTTTACTCCTCTCTCAGGCTTGAAACCCTACTTTAAAACCATAAACTGGTCTTGAAACTGAAACCCAGAGTCCTGATTGGAAATCCTAAACAAAAACATTAAACCTGATTGAAACCCTACTTTCAACCACTAATCCTTATTTTAACATAGAATTTGAAGCCCTAAGCCTTAGCTGAAACCCTAAACCTGGCTTGAAACCCGACTTTGATACCCCAACCCTTACTCGAAGCCTTTTCATGTGAGGATGACGCGGCTGTCGAGTCAACGCGTCTCGTCTCTCATCACGTTCCTGATGCCTGATTTTAGCTGGAAACAAATCTCTCCTCCTTTCAGTAGTCTGCCAGTAAAATCCTCGTCGTGAGTGTGCTTTTCCCAGCATGCTTTGCTGCGCCGCCCGTCCATCAAATAAAGATGAAGGTGTCGCTGCGGCCGACATTGTGTCGCATGAATCATTCAGCGCTGTTAGTCTAACATTCGCCTTCCAGGTCAGCGCGTCTCGCTGCGGCTCTGGTTCCGCCCACATCCACCATCCAGACCCGGCCCATCGGCCTCATCCCTCGGGCACCGCGGCGAGCCCCCCCACCACCAGCACCCTTAACCACCCTCCCCTACCAACTCCCTCCAAGCAGAAACACACTACTATACTATAAATGCCAACAGGTAATGTTATATTAATATAATTGTCATAACTCAACAACCACATAGCTCAGTCCGTTCAGCTTAATGCTAACAGACAAAGCAAAACGCTTTACGCAAGCTAACAGGCTCCAGGTTTGCAGTCCGGCTATTATACAGATTTTTGTTGTACAGTTAAGAAGTTAAGAAGAAAAAAAACAAAAAATAACAAAAACAAAACTGTTTACACTTGTAGTTCCACTGTCAACCACTGGATGGTGGCCCACTTGTTGAGTTTGTGTAAATTCAAAAGAAACAAACAGGAAGTATTTCAGCGCGACCTAGTTATTGTTGAAAATAAGTGAACATCAGATGCATTCAGCAAGGGCTGGAAGTTTATTTTATAATGTAGATCTTTGGTCGTGGTTATTGATGTATTAGTACAATAATTTTGTGTTCTCCATTGCGCTTGCTCCATCTCAATATATTACATGTATTTAAATGTGTTAAAATTGAGTTTGAAGACCTTCAAATGAAGCGCCATAAATCCTATAAAAATGTGGATTGCTATTTATTATTTATCCTCTGTGAAGAGTGATGACTACACGTATTACTGCAGCTTACTGAGAGGTTTTCATTGGCTCCTTGCAGATCCATATCTCTGTATTATACTTCCTCCACGTCGTCAAGGTGGGGACACCAGAAGGAGCAACACAATATACATTGAGCTAAGGAGAAAAAAAATGTGTCCAGAAAATATTTGTGTTTGCTATAACGGCAACATGACAATCATACTTCTGATATTTTCGTCACTGCTACCAAAGATCAAACAACTGGGTGAGATGCAGACAAACGCACTGTCGATACCGTTGGACTGTGAGCCTGCGTGTACGTTCCTGCGTCTGTGTGTGTGTGTGTGTGTGTGTGTGTGTGTGTGTGTGTGTGTGTCAAAGTAGGTCAGCAGAGGAGGCCTCCCTAGAAGACGACGTGAACTTGTCACCTTGAATACACCGCTGAGGAAGGAGACGAGGGGAGACACACCAGCGAAGAGGATGAAGAGGATGAGGATGTGATGAGGACAAACAGTATTAGGCCCCTCGCGTCGTGGGATGCCTCCGAGTGGCACGAGGGGGGGGAACGCCAGGGCTCTTGGGCCCAGACGCGGCTAAATGCCCACCAGCCGGCGGGGAAGGAGGTGGGGTCTCACCGGAAGGTGAGGCGCCCAGCGCTCGCCCCGCCGGAACGGAGGGGAGTGGGAGTAGCCGCCCCACAACCCTCCTTAAACAATAATCAGGCGAGGGCCCTTCCGGGGCCTGCACTGGGTGTGAACCTCGCGAGGTACCAGCGAGTGTCGTACCAGGTGTGGGACCCGGGAAGGGGGGGGCAAGGCCCTGACGGGGGCCAATTGCCCAGGAAGAGGAGGAGGAACAGTATTAGGCAAGTGACTTCCTAAATGTCATCTATTATATATGACAAACATTGGACCTCCACTATTCGCGGGGGACAATGACTGGGTTGGCCCGTGAATAGTGAACATATGCGTTTAATTGATGGCCGCTATAAATGCACTGAAAAAAAAAACCCAAAAAATCTCTAGGTGGGGATATCTGGCCTTTTTCGATATGAGCGACTGCACGAAACAGCAGCTCTAAAACAAAATGGCTGACCAGTTGTTCCTTTCACGGCAGAGCTTCTGTGTCAATTTCATTACCTTGAAGTCCAGAACAATCAAAATGGCTGATTGTCATTGCATGGGTTCTTATTTGATTTTCACGCGTCTCATCGTGATGAACACACGAACCGGATTTCATGTAGATCGAACGCACTGGTGCCAGATATATCGTCTAACTTTCTTTCCCCGTAAAGACACGCCACCTTTGAACTAAAAGCACACCGAAATGCAGAAACAACATCGCTGAAAATGTTAAGACTCCATTTGGAAGTCCAAAAGTTCTCCTCTCGATCCCAAGTCTGAAACACGTATTGATTGGTGTCACTCAAACTTGTTTTTCATGAAAACCTCTCAAGTCATGGGGGTTTTATTTTTTATTTCTTTAACCAAGAAATATTGCCGTGAGTGTTAGCGTTGTTAGCTTGTAGCATGTCCATCAAGCACTGACCGTGAACTTAATGGATTTAGCGTGTTTACAAGCATCGCACTTGTTGACTTTATACAAGCTTCCATCAAATCCCTTGGCGCTCTTCTACTTTTTCTCCTTCTGCGTCCAATTGACTCAGAATCCGGCATGCGGGTCCACCCTGGCAGCACGCACGAAAATCAAACAAGAACTTATGTTATTAACTTCCAATAAAGTATTGGCAAAACCGGTTGTCATTTTTATGTTGACGTGGTATAGCTGCTGACTTAAATTAATTTGTAATCTAACCCAATCTAATCTGTAGTTGCTTTTAACACCCAGTAATCAGTAATATCGTCACTTTTAAAATCAAGTAATCAGAAAAGTAAGTCGGCCATTTTGGTGCCATTTATGGGAAGAGTTACAAATGATTACTATTTCTAAAGAAGCTATACTCACAGGTAAAAAGTATTTTTTTCCCAATGTCCTTCATATCCAGCTCTTCAATCATTTTGTCCTCGATAGTATTCAGTACAGTAGTAGAACGACTGTGTTCTAAGAGCGTACTAGTACAAACGTACTAGGACCTAAACTGAATCAAGGATATGGAATAAAATGCTCAAACAGCTTGTCGTAGGCTTTGATGTTGTTTGCGATAGAGGTAATCATGGACACTGCTGCTTTGGTCTCTCATTCAATAGAAAAGAAAATGACAATGACAGTCATTACATACACAAACACACACACACACACACACACGCACGCACACACACACACACACACACACAGACAAAAAAAGTCATTTCATTGCTGTAATGATGCTGGCAGGACACAGCGCTCTCTGCCTAGAAATCTGGGAAAAAAAAGTGAAACTAAAAAGCATGGATGAAAATGAAAGGATGAAAGCCATAAAAAAATATATATTTAAAAAAACATGTCAGTGAGGACGTCAAGCAAAGTCGGACGCGGTTTCTCGTCTCATGAAAAGCATATTTGGGAGCGTATGAAAGGGTGTCGGAACACTTTCATCACCACGACAACCTGCCGTCGTTTACGCACACAAAAAGCATCAAAACGATGTCATGGAACACACTCCCCCAAGGCTTCTTTTCTTTCTTTAAGAAGCACAATGGCCATCAAGGAAGACGCTGCAATGAGCCTACCGACATTATTGCCAAGCTCTTGTTTACCTTCTCCAGGCAGGATTCGCAACACAACAGTCACACAACATCTAAATCAGTCATTTGATTACAAAAAGCTGTCGACTTAGGGACCTGTCACGCCAAGCTTAGAACGTGCTCGCTTACGTGACACTTGCTTTCTATATGTGGCAGCTTGCCAGACGACAGCTGGCTAGCTAGCATGAGCGTTAAACGCTCACAAACCAAAATTAAAGTCAGTTCTTTACAAAAAAAAAAAAGCTGTTGACTGAGCGGCCAATTATTCCAAGCTTAGTATGTTTGTGGTTTCTTGTAATTCATTTTCTGCATATGACAAGCTCCCCAGTTGATGGCTAGCTAGCTAAGAGCTAGTATGAGAACCTGAGGCAAAGAAAGGAAGTCAAGGAATATCTTGAAGTAATTAAAAAAAATAAAAATAAAAAATCTGCCAACCGAGTGCCTGAACATGCCAAGCTAAGAATGTGTAGCCTTCTGTGTCTGGCAGCTGGTCAGCTGACGGCGAGAGAGCAGCTAGCATGAGAAAACAAACATAGCATTGAACAGTCACAGCACATCTTAAAAAGATTTTTTGTTTTTGTTTTTTTTTTTACTGCTGACTTGGAGTCCCATCAAGTCAAGCTTCGAATGTGTCTGCTTATTTAGCTATCACTTTCTGCATGTGGCAACTAGCCAGTTGATGGCTAATCGGTTGGCAGCTAGCATGAGAAGAAAATGTAGCATCAAGATCCAAATTAAAACCATTTTTTCAACAAAAAGTGATACGTCAGCTGATTCTCATGGGATCAAAATATGGAATCAGAAGACCAAAAGTCGAAACAGACCTGTTGATTTAGCACGAGAAACTAACGTAGCATCAAACAGACTGAAATGCATCACACCAGTTGCACAGGATCGATATCAACGTCTTTTGCATCATCTACTGGTCAAAAGCATTTGGACACCACTGCAGTGTTTTGTGCTTTGGATGTGTCCGCCTACTTTTATCTGTTCATAAAAAGTGTCGCAACAAGCCAAATAAAATGCAAAGTGCACTACGATTTGATCCTTTGAGGTCTGATGAGGACATTTCTAAGCTTTTATGGACACTTTTGAGCCCAAACTCTCGAGAAATCGATAGTGAAGAAGAAAAAGAAGCAGTCAGTGACCATTAGCGACAGAGCGCTAATTAGCATCCATTAGCTCACAAAGAGCATCAACATTTAATGAGCACACGCACACACACACACACAAACACACACACACACACACACACGAGGCTGCAGGTGAAATGCAGATGAATTTTTAATTAATTACGGTACTTTTAGTTTGGATTTTTTGGCGTGTAATTCTAATAAAGTACAACATATTTTATTATTTTAATCACCAGCATCATCATTTATAAAGTGTGTGTGTATGAGTGTGCATTTGTGAGTGCATGCATGTTCCATTTTCTCTCAGGTGATGACATCATGGCATGTTCTGCTGTAACATATTTTATTCAGAGATGACATCATCTTACTGGAATACGCACACACATGCACATTACGCCTCCTCAGTGAGATCACATGATCCATAAATGAGGATTTTTTTTTTTTTTTTGGTCGAGAGGATGTGTGCTGGAGATTTTTTTTTCCCAAACTTGAACTCACAACCTGTGTCCGCCTCCACAACACACGTACACACGCGTACACATGCGCGCGCACACACACACACTCACACACACACACACACACACACACACACGCGCGCGCGTTGGCCGCCTCCTCACCTCCTGTCTTGCTGCCTACAACTTCCTGTCTCTCCATCGCTGTAAACTTCCCTCCTGATTCCAAAATGCTGCTTGATTTGATTGGAGTAACTTTACATTTCTGAGCCAAAATGTAACTTTTTGTTGATCAACCATTGATTTTTTTTTTTTTTTTGGTGAAAAGATACAATGTTTTGAGGGCAAACTATAACAATTTGGGGGGCCAAAATACAACTTTTTATGACCACTTTCACAATTCAATGCCCAAATATTAGAATTCATTGATCCGAGAGGAAATTCTGACCAAATTTTAATTGACAAAATCATGGATTTTATGAGCAACTTTTCCCTATTTTATGACAAAAGACACCATTTTTGAGAAAACCCATTTTGCCAAAATGGACCATTTTGCAATTAGCCACTGAATTGTTTTTTTTTTAAATTCACAAATCTTACACTTTTGTTCCCAAATACATCATTTTTATTCACATCTATGAATCAAGACAAATTGGGCCAAAATTCAACTTCTGGTGGTCATTCATTAATGAAATAATAAATCAAATGAATCGTTGTGATGTGAAGTTGAGGACAACATTTCGTCAGATTTTGTTTCGTTCAACTCTGGCACAAACGTGTAGTCAAGGGCGTCCCGTGGAGGGTTTATCCTTTGGAGAGGCTGTTTCCAGGGCAACAAGGGAGCACAACAAATGAGGAATGAGGCCCTCCTCCCCACACCCTCCATCATGACCCCCCC
>NW_017804845.1:415558-420558 GCF_001891065.2 Hippocampus comes
CCCCTTGCAGGCGATCCACATTGAGACAAACGCAACTCCCTAATTTGACACGTGGCATGGTGGCACTCCAACTCGGCCCAAATCAAAAAGTTCCAGCTCGTTAGCCTCTACCTCTCTAACGAGCGAGACACCCAATTAGCATTAACGAGACAGACGCTGAGGAGGAGTCGTCCTCCACGGCGTAAACAAAACATTTTTGTTAGCGCACATTCAGAGCAGAGAGCGTTCACGTGGTACCACATTCGTGGCTTTAGCACACGATAAATTATGAAACACGACAATTATGAGAAGATACAATACCACACGATTCGATCCAATTCTAACATGATTCACTCCACTTACGATACGAGTCATTTCAATTCAGAAATAATGTGACTCGACATTCACTCCAGTTTTGGTTCGATGCGAGTCACTGAAGCGCGGCAGGATGATTCAATTCACTTATAATTCAATCCCATTCGAATCAGTCCAGCTATAATGCAATACAATTAACAACAAAAAAAGAATTAATTCATTAAAAAAAAAAAAAATCACATACTTAGTATTTTGGGAGTGACCAACATTCATTCCTGCTGCTCAAATCAACATTTGAAAGGTATGAGCAGAGTCGCAGTGCATTGTGGGTACCTGACCATGTGGCTGATATGATCTCCCATACGTAGCATGATTATCGCATGTGAGTCGTGTTGCTCGGTTGACGCTCAAGGTCACGCTGGAGGGCATCCGGAATGTTTGACTTTTAATTGGCCGCCTCCACCTGCTGGCTGACTTTTAATTGGTCGCCTCCGCTGGCCGACTTCCCAACAGCCACCTGCTGGACACACAGCGGAAGAATGCTAATGTGATCATGAGCGTTAATTGGGTGCAGTGCATGCTGGGAAAGCAGGCATTTGCTTGTTGAACATGACTTTGAAACCCGAACCATAGCGAACCTAACCCTAAAGACTGCAAGTCAAAAATGTTAAGAAAGTAACACCTCAAATTGAGATTGCTTATTGTAACATTTATCACTTGTGTTTGTTAAAAAAAAAAAAAAAGTAATCAGATTATTTTTTTCAAAATCAGTGAGTCTCCTTGAAACCCTATTTTGAAACCCGAACCATAGCGAACCTAACCCTAAAGACTGCAAGTCAAAAATGTTAAGAAAGTAACACCTCAAATTAAAATTGCTTATTGTAACATTTATCACTTGTGTTTGTTAAAAAAAAAAAAAAAGTAATCAGATTATTTTTTTCAAAATCAGTGAGTCTCCTTGAAACCCTATTTTGAAACCCGAACCATAGCGAACCTAACCCTAAAGACTGCAAGTCAAAAATGTTAAGAAAGTAACACCTCAAATTAAAATTGCTTATTGTAACATTTATCACTTGTGTTTGTTAAAAAAAAAAAAAAAGTAATCAGATTATTTTTTTCAAAATCAGTGAGTCTCCTTGAAACCCTATTTTGAAACCCGAACCATAGCGAACCTAACCCTAAAGACTGCAAGTCAAAAATGTTAAGAAAGTAACACCTCAAATTAAAATTGCTTATTGTAACATTTATCACTTGTGTTTGTTAAAAAAAAAAAAAAAGTAATCAGATTATTTTTTTCAAAATCAGTGAGTCTCCTTGAAACCCTATTTTGAAACCCGAACCATAGCGAACCTAACCCTAAAGACTGCAAGTCAAAAATGTTAAGAAAGTAACACCTCAAATTAAAATTGCTTATTGTAACATTTATCACTTGTGTTTGTTAAAAAAAAAAAAAAAGTAATCAGATTATTTTTTTCAAAATCAGTGAGTCTCCTTGAAACCCTATTTTGAAACCCGAACCATAGCGAACCTAACCCTAAAGACTGCAAGTCAAAAATGTTAAGAAAGTAACACCTCAAATTAAAATTGCTTATTGTAACATTTATCACTTGTGTTTGTTAAAAAAAAAAAAAAAGTAATCAGATTATTTTTTTCAAAATCAGTGAGTCTCCTTGAAACCCTATTTTGAAACCCGAACCATAGCGAACCTAACCCTAAAGACTGCAAGTCAAAAATGTTAAGAAAGTAACACCTCAAATTAAAATTGCTTATTGTAACATTTATCACTTGTGTTTGTTAAAAAAAAAAAAAAAAACATGGAAAGAGCACCTCGAAAAAAATTTGCATATGAAATCGCCATCGCAATATAGAGGAAAAAAATATCATAATCAGATTATTTTTTTCAAAATCAGTGAGTCTCCTTGAAACCCTATTTTGAAACCCGAACCCAGGCTTTCAAACCTCAGTTCAACAGCCTAACCCTACATTAAAAACCTACTTTAAAACACCCCGTAACCCTTACTTAAAAACCATAATTGAAAGCCTACTTTGTAACCCTAACCCTTGTTGGAAACCCTAACAATGGCTTCGAACTCACATCTGCCTTCAAACTCTACCCTAAATAATCAGGCTATCATATGGCATATCGTTGTTCAGAAAAGTTAAATGACGGCGGGGGGGTGGAACATGCTTACCTTGCAAATGTCTTCTTCTGAAGTTTTGGGAAATGGCAAACTGCAAACATCTTCAGGAAGAAGGGTGACTTTTGGTAGAGGGTTGTCACTTCCTGTTTGGGTGGACACTCAACCATGTGCTCTTGACGGCCACAGTGACACCTAGTGGATCCTTGCGGTTCACTTCAGAATGAGCCCAAACGCGAGAGTTGAGATTCTACCATTTATTACACATATTTGTACATTCTTAAATAAAAAGGCTCCACTGGACACTCGTTGCATAGATATGATACAATACCAATTTAGAAAAAACAATTATCAAACACATCCAGTAACAAAAATAAACTCTCCCTCGTCAATAAACAACGTAATGTCGTATCATACAAATCATATCATGTCAACACTTTGTACAGCAAAAAAGGTGTCGGCAATGGGACCACAAAAGAAAGTTGATTTGATCGGAGTCTGTTTTTTTTTCCTGAAAAATGTCACTTTTAACATGGTGTGAATTGGTCTTCAATTTTTTTTTAAATCGACCAAACAAGCACTCTGTTGCAGTACCACTTTGCCTCTTTGGGGGTGACATTTAGTCATTCCAGTGTATGTCATAATTTTTGTCAGGATTTCATGCCCAAAAATATTGAGCCAATGTTTAAAAATGGTCAAATTAAAAGTTCAGAAAATAAAATTTTTTGACACATGATTTTTTTTGGAGTGACTTTTTTAAAAAATTCGTTGAAAAAAATTTGTAGTGTATTTCGGGTGTAAAAATGTGCTAAACAAACACGCTATGTGAAAAGTCTATGCTTTGAGACTCAGTGACCACAGCTAAGAGCTTGCATCTTGGTTCGATTGGAGTATTTTCACTAAATTTGCCACATTTCTTCTTGTTCAAACATGATCATAAGCCATTAAAAAAAGTCATCTGAATGCCTTGAATAAGCTAGCTCTGTTGCAGTACCGCTTTGTGCCATTGAGTTGCTTTTTCTTTGTGTCAGAATGTTACGCCCAAAATTACAGAGACAAAAATGTTAAAGTGGATACATTAAGAATTAAATCAACATTTGTTTTTCAACTTGTGATGTTTCCAGTGACCTTTGGGGGAATTTTCATCACATTTGGTGACAGAATTCAGTTTAAAAGAAAAGTTTTCTTGCTGTGTTTGGGTTTGAAAAAGGTGCTAAACAAACACACGCTAATGATGCTAGTGAGTCATGTCATAGCAGCGACGCCAAGAGAGTCACGTGACTGAGTGTCACGGCTTTTGACTGACATGTGTCGGATATGTGACGTGTTGTTTTCCTGGTGGCGTGGCGGATGTGCGACAAGTGCGACGAGACTAAGCTAGCTGGCTAGCGAGCTAGCAGTGCAAGAATTGTGATCACATAGTGCAACGTTGGCGAGAACTAAAGCAAGAAGCGGCTAAGGAAGTCACGCTATTTACAAAAGCTAACAGACACAGCTGGCGACTGGTGAAATGACACCGCATACTTCAGCCAGTCCTGCCCCATGAAAGGCTGGTGAGTCTCTCTTTGGAATCATTTGGGCTCAGCAATCCTAACCCTAAACTAAATTTAACCCGAAGAAGATCTCCGCTGATGCTAAGCTAGCCTCCATCTAGTAGCTGCTAGCGCTTCGCTAACATGACTTTACTACACTAAAGCTAAAGTTCAAGCTAACTCGGCTATAAAAGCCACATTATCTTACACTAGAAGGCTGTTATTAGCATGTAGCGGCCGTTCATGCTAATCTGATCTTTATTAGCTCACCGCTAATGGAGTCCGCCAGGTTCAGACTTCTGGAGCACCTCCCATTCCTAGTTTTTTTCTCATATGCCGTCCCTGCAGACCCGAAGGAGCCTTATTAACTGCTCGCTAATCGGGAGCTAGCTTGGGATTCAGACAAACAAACCAAGCAGGTTAAAAGAGGCAGAAGCGTGGAGGAAACCAAACTAATTCTATGAGTTTTGTCCTGACCAAAATATATTTAAACAAAGTTTCACGCAGACGCACTCATACGTTCGTGCTTTGAAATGTGCTACTAGCGTCCCTCCGTGATTGTACGTCTCATTACAAGCGCTATTGCGGACGCAGTTTTGGAAACGGCAGCCCCTTTCACGCAAATTGTTTGCAGAAAAATTGGCCATTTTGAGAGGTTGAAGACTTCCATGCAGAAACTAACCAAGTATAACTGTCGGGCATTTGCTTGCAACGCAACAGGGCTGGAAAAGTCGGTAAAAATTCCACCCCCCCTTTCACACAGCCATAGTCCCGCCTCTGATTCTACCTCAAAAATCCAGGAAATTAGTGAGTTGACCTTCACACAGAACAGCAATCTGTGTAAAAATGGCTTTGGCAGGCAGCCTGAAAGGGGCTAATAATGGTGGTGAACGCTTCCATCGTACCCCCTTTCCTCTTGTACGAAAAACGTGGTGGAGCTGCCTCAAAATGGTGAATCCACGTTAGAGGTTTTTGGTATTGATTGTTCCAAGCTGCACTGCGGACCCCCCTCCGTGTTTTTATGCCGTTGGCGGCG
>NW_017804845.1:425558-439180 GCF_001891065.2 Hippocampus comes
CGCCCGCCTGTTTTCCCAAGTGGCGCCCCAACTCGGGGGACGAGGGCGGCGTGAGAGACGTGACGGCGGCACTCAGCTGGGCGGCGCTGACACCCGACGCCAGGACCTGATCCTTGCTGTCCGTCAGAGTCTGGAGGAGTTTGGCGTGAACTTTGGGGAGTGGACTGGGCTGAGCCGGGAAACCGGCTAGTAGGGGGTCTATGAGCTCCTCATCGCTGTCGCCGCCCTGAGAGAGGGCGGGCGCCAGGAGGCGGTCCAGATCCTCGTCCAGGAGCTCCGACAGTCTTCTGGGCTCCGTCTGGAGGTAACGCTCCAACTCCAGACATGTCTGAAGGACAAAGGAGACAGAACATGTGTTAATGTGACACGAGCGCACCCCTGATGGTCTGGAGAGCTTAAAAAAAATCAACACAACCGTAACGACAACAACGTACTTGACATCGCTTTGCATTCAAAACCACTAGCTTAATGCTAACACAATGGGAAACTGCAATCACACAGAGTGATTGCGTAAAAAGTCTTCTTTGTATGTCTGCGTGACTGAATTTTACTATACCGCCCCCGGGTGGCCAAAGTGCACAAGCTAAACGGAGCAACACAATGCCCACTGAATTATCATGACACCATTGTTTAATTATTGACATTCTATTTAATCATCTCATTACTACGTGCTTTGAGAAAAAAAATTAATCAATCTGTATCCGTGGCTATATCAGAGGCCTAATTGAAACCTTATCTTTCATTTTTCACTCGGGGCACGCTTTTCACACTGCAACATTATCTGGTGGAACAAATAGTTCTTGTTCAATGACAACCGCTTTCGACACAACGGGGCAAGAAAAGTGAATGTCCGGTGTTAAAGTTCCCCAGACACAGTCAACCATATAGGTGGAAAATTGCCAAATTGACTTCATCCCTGCCATATCGTCGTTTAACCGAGTACAGCGATGTGGCGAAAAGGTGTGAAATGTGGTCTTTAACGAGCTGTGTGAAAGGGGCTTCATGAGAGAGTATAAATGTATGCATGTGCAAGAGAGGGAAGTCATGTTGAGTGTCAACATCATCAGCTTGCTTGCTTGATGTCGAGGACTGCTCACACACACACACACACACACACACACACACACACACACACACACACACACACACACACACACACACACACACACACACACACACACACAACCACACACACACACACACACACACACACAACATATGGACAAAGGTCACATTAGATAAAACACACAGGCGCATGCAAAAATAATCTCCATCACATTGTGTTACCTTGACAACGACATTGTGCATGTGTAACGGTTTCATATATCTTAAATATTAAATGTATGATTCAATCTTTTTAATATATGGGAGCCCTATTTACAGGCACGAGCTGGCCAAAATATTAGGAACGGCTCCCAGTATGATACACTGCAGTGTTAAAAATCCAATAATTAGCATGTTGTGTAATCCATAGCTCTCTGACAGTCGGAAGTGAGCGTTATTACCAAGAGAGGAGACGCAAGGCGAGAGTTTATAGTTCACTTAGTGTGGTCGCTAATACATTAGCATGTCAGATAGCCAGTACTTTAGGGAAGCTAGCCAGTCACTGAGATATCACAGTAGATGACTTGGTGGGTGACTTAGTGAGAACGTTAGTTTGTACTGTAGTAGGTTAGATCGTGAGGCTCCCAGTTTGTTGGCTCATCAGCCAGTCAGTCATTTCGTAAGTTAGTTTGGTTGTTACTTAGACACTCAGTGCGCTAGTACTAGTGCCATAGTTTGTTAGTTGGTTAGTTACAAGGTAGTTAGCTTGCTAGTTTATTAGTTCTTCAGACAGTCAGTCAGTTATTTGGTAACTTAGCCAGTTAGCTACTTAGTCAATTAGTCAGTCGGCTACTTAGACCTGACTAATGTTAGTTTGCTAGCGAGTAATATAGCAGTTAGTTGAGGTTAGTTTGTCAGTTGCGAAGTGACTGAGTGAGCGGGCTTGTTCATGAGGAACTTAATCAGACTACTAATTTGTTAGTTCAGCGGCTAGGCAGTCACAGAGTGAGTCAGGTGGCACGTTTTGAAATTTGACATCGGTAGTTGCAGCTACAGTCTCTTTGCACAGCGAGGCAAAATGGGCCCTGGCAGAGATCTACTGCTGAGTGACAATCATTAAAATACACACACACTGCGTTGTTTTCTCATCAAACAAGCGCCGATGAGACAAAGACAATTCATGTACAGTGTGTGCGCGCGCGTGAGTGTGTGAGTGAGAATTCATCACCAATGCAAGCCGGCAGCTCGCCGAGAGGCTTTTGACAGTGCAAAAAAAAAAAAGCAAACAGAGTCAAGTGGATCCTCCAGGAAACGTCTGAGTGCACACCGATGACATCATTAACCACCATGATGATGATGATGATGATGATGATGATGAAGTCACACCATGCGCTGCATCTTGGACTTCACACTTCACCGATACAAGATGAAATGCCATAATCATCAGCAAATGTCAGAATGCACAAGGCTGAAGCCACGAGGTCATCAAAGCCAAAGCCAATACAATGCTGTCTGGCACATTAGGCCACTAAAGTGTCATATTTGTTTCGATATTTCAAAGAGCAAAGGCCGCCATTTAAAAAAAAAAAAAAAAAAACAATCGTGTATTTCATCGCAATGGCAAAAATTCAGGAAGAAGAGCCAATTGGATTATTTTTCACAATCGCTCAGCCCAGTATTACCCGATGAAAAACGTTACCTTCGGCGATAAAAATGGCCTCAAACGTGTGGAGCACATCAAGCATGACTCAGCGTGAGTGTGTGTGTTTATTTCCCCCTTCAGCTGGTGAGTGTTTTCCTTTCCTTTTTGTGCACAAATGGCTCCTAATTAAAACGCTTTTTGGCATCTGTCAAAGAGGCTCTTTGAAGCTCCGCCTCCTCCATTGATGCGAGCGCACTGATGGCTCATTAGACGCAAAAGAGGCTTCAAGTGCGTGTGCGTGTGTGTGTGTCTGTGTGCGTGCGTGAAGAGCATAATGACTTAAAGCCGATGATAACGTGTGTACGTGTTCAAGAGAAACACTGAGAGCAGGAATGGGCAACTTCAATGATGAAGGGGTCCACAATTTGGCTACTAGGGGGGGGCCATGCAGCACCACGTACTTCCGAACCAGATAGATGCCAAATATATGGACAAAATTCGTGCTCTCAAGCTATTTCTTTTTTCCTAATACATTTCCCAGTGCACATATAACAGCTCCTGCCTGCAATAACCCCAAAATAACCACATCCAGTCATTTTTTTTTATCCCAGTGAAAAATGCTGTTGCGCACAAAAAATATATACCATTCAAGGATGGCACAAAACTGTTCAACAGCAAGCCAGCATGAAGTGCGAGAGCCCGCAAATAGCGAAAATCCGTCCACAATCCACGGCCATTGAAATCCATCAGGGGAAAAAAAAACCAACTTTATTTTGTAACTTTCTACTCACATCCGCACTTTCACACACCCAAACAGACACAAACACACACATCCTCACTCACACACTCACTCACACACATTAAGACATGCACACTCACGCACACAATCTTGATTATGCATGCATACATACACACGCACACACACACACAAAACATTTCACTGTCTGTGATTATTAAATATGACGGCATAAAATTAATTAACAGCATAATCTTGCGCACACACACACACACACACACACACACACACACACACACGTACATGTGCACATGCATACACACAGTCTAAAACACACACACATGCCCGAGACTAAGGGGACAAGGCAGGTACAAGCTTTTAATTTGAAGCATAATTTAATACTGCTTAAACAGGCTTATGCTCATTCTGTGTGTGTGTGTGTGTGTGTGTGTGTGTGTGTGTGTGTGTGTGTGTGTGTGTGTGTGTGTGTGTGTGTGTCTCCCAGGCCATTTGAGTAATTGGCTGAGATGGAGGAATTGGAATCGGCGGTAGAATCATCTGTTCCTCCGTCAGCTGAGCTTTCTCTTAATTAAACTCTCACTCTGTGTGTGTCTGTTTGTGTGTGTCTGTGTGTGTGTGTGTGTGTGTGTGTGTGTGTGTGTGTGTGTGTGTGTGTGTGTGTATGTCTCAATAGGATGTCTGGACAGCGAGCCTATCGTCTTCCTGGCGGCGCAGGGCGACATGACAAATAACTAGCATGCGAGCGCACACACACACACACACACACACACACACACACACACACACACACACACACACACACACACACACACACACACATACACACACACGCACGCGCGCGCGCGCACACACACACAGCAAATGCTAAATGCTCTTTGTATTGAATTTCCAGAGAAAGCGGCAGATCCTCGAAGGCATCTTTTCCAGAGCAATTGAGAACGAAAACAAAGCCTAATCTTCAAAGACAAATAAACCAAAAGCCTAATGAAATGATTGCGTGTCGGTGTGAGGATGAATTGTGTGGAGCGTGTCGTCTAAAAGCTGCTAATTGGACGAGTGCTGTTGAAATATGGGCGCGTCGTTAGCATCTTTCAAAATTTTATCTTGTTGGCGTTTGGTGACATCGCAATGCGTCTCCACGGTCTTTAAAGGATTACTCTCCCCCTTGGGAAGAAAAAATAAAACAACAGATTTTTTTTTCTTGGAAAAGTCAAAATTTTGCTTTTTGTTTGTGAAAATAAGAGTTTAACTTTCTTCTAACAAGTATGATTTTTTTGCAAAAAAAAAAAAAACCCATCTTTTTTTTTTCTAAATACATACAACTTTTCAGGATTTCCCCCCAAAATATAATACTTTTTTTCTTTTGAAATGTGGATTTTTTCTGAAATAATGTACCTATTTTTAAAAAGCCCACTTTCATGGAAATATGTTATTTTTAAAATAATGTCTAAAATATCTGTATGACTGAAAAATGAGCTCCTATTTAGTTAAAAATTCTAAAAAAAAAATCTAAAAAAAAACTTTATAGCCTGGCACACTTGTGTGCACTATTCGACATTTAGGAGAGTCAGGAACCTAAAAAATAGAAATATAAATTGGAAAAAAACCACTAAAAAAACATTTTTTAGAGTTTTGTTTTAATATACTTATATATATATACTGTCAAGAATGTTGTTTGGCGGTGGGGGGTGGGGGGGCTTCCTCCCAAACATAACTTCTTTGTTGTGTTTTATGGCTTTGCGTTTTGCATGAGTAACGTTGACACTTTTCACAATCCTTCAACAACTTTCATATGCTTTTTTTGCCCCGCTTCCAACCATGACTATTTATTTCTTGGAGCCCTGACAGCCCCTTTAGTGGGGGACAAGGGGGGGTGGGGGGGGGGTCTGCCTCGAGCAGCCGTTTCAAACAATAGACATCGATGAGAACACAAAACAACTTTTAATTGCAGTTTCGGATGCCGTCGTCTGATTGGTGTCCAACGAGGGTGACGCACGCGCGCGCGCACACCGCAACACGCTCTCATGCGCACTAACTCACGCGTGCACACGCAGACACGCGCGCGCACAAAAACTGACGGGCAAGCGCACACACTCACTAAAGCAAAGGTGAGTGTGTGTGTGTGTGTGTGTGTGTGTGTGTGTGTGTGTGTGTGTGTGTGTGTGTGTGTGTGTGTGTGTGACGACGCGCGCTCACACAAGCACACTCTGTCTGTCTTGCTAATTGAGCGTGAAAGTAGCACATCAACGGCGTGATTTAAAAGTGTTCTTAATGCTTCCTCCGCTCAGAAAGGAACATTAGCGACAAGCTTCAGTCACCTTCACTATAGGACGTTGTGAAAATTGAGCTCCCGAAGCCGGTTTCCCTTAGCAACATGACATTTGGTAGACATGCAGATCATGTGGAGACCCCCCTAAAAAAGTCTCAAGAAGCCAATGCCTTGAAAGACACAGGAAGTCTGACATTTTGTTTGAAAGCATCTATTTTGGGGCTCACTTTAGGTCATTTCCAGGCTTTGATTTATTTGAAAATTCAGCCCCCAAAGTCTGTTTTATTTACACACATGAAATGCATTTGGCACGTTCCCCCAAGGCCACCCCCCACCCCTTGGTAAAAAAAAAAAACACGCAGAAAATCGGCCGTTTTGTTTGAAAGCATTCATTTGAGGGTCGTTTTTGATCATTTCCAGTGGTGCTTTGATTTAAAATTTTTTTTTAAATCCAGCCCCCAAAGGCAGCCGCACATTACATTTCGTAGCCATAGCAACACATGCAAAAAGTCTCAACAAGTTGTTTATTTTGAAGTATCTACACTTAAAAATGTATAATCTACTTTAAAAAATGGATCCATTTTATTTCGTGCAATCACCCAATGAAATTAAATTGAATAAATTCAACAAAAAGTTTCTGTGTATTTTAGGGTCATTTTTCCAGTTGCTTTGATCAGCCGGAGAAGCCGGCTACAGTTAGGAAACAAAATTTTGCAGGCTTATCTATCATAAGTAGACCCACCAAAAAAGTCTCAAGACGCCACATCTGAAAAAGAATTTCCAGTTGCTTTGATCAGCCGGAGAAGCCGGCTGCACTTAGGAAACAAAATTTTGCAGGCTTATCTATCATGAGTAGACCCACCAAAAAAGTCTCAAGACGCCACGCCTGAAAATTTTTTTTCCAGTTGCTTTGATCAGCCGCAGAAGCCAGTTGCACTTAGGAAACAAACATTTGCAGGCTTATCTATCATGAGTAGACCCACAAAAAAAAAGTCTCAAGACGCCACACCTGGAAAAAAAAAACAAAAACAAAAAAACACAGAAAGTCTGCCATTTTGCTTTGAAGCAATACAACTCTGGGCCAAAACGTTATCCAAAGTGGTCGCAAATCAATTCCACAAGCTCAGCACTTGAGCAAACATCTTGTTTTTAATCATATGACAAGAATGATCTTATTTTTTGCGATTAGGGTTACTTCATTGCGATCCAAGTTGGAGCCATGTGATGGACGATTGAGTGTTTTAAGACAATCAAGTGGAACCCGAAGGGGGGGTCCCCAGCTGTTGTTGAGTCCTAATGGATTAGCCCTTTGTCTTCACGCGGGTGTGTGATGGGATGATTTCAGGGATGAGGTCATTGCGGAGTGCGAGCATGCGTGACTCGGCGCGCGTGAGTGAAACAAAGGCTTCTGGGAGCGCGCGTGCGATGACTTCACCGCTTATGAATGCATTTATGATCACTGTGCGCGTGCGCGTGTCATGTCCGCATTGAGTGCTTTTACATTCAAGGGTGACTGGCGTCACCCGCGTTGGGCGTCCATTTCGTTTGGGAGCGATTTGGACCCGTCGCGTGGCCGGTCGGAATATGCGGAACACGTCCAAAGTAGGATGCGGGAGGACGCCAGGATTTTTGGAGTCAAAGCGATTTTTGTATTTTAAGGCCATCGGAGTGAAAATGCTGTTTCTCTCGCTCTCTTTCTCTAGTAACAAGTAACTTAACATGAATAAATAAATAACTCAAATATGTATGAATTTGAAAATAAACTTAAACTAAAGACAAAAGGAGGCTAAGAAGAGGCCAAACAATATTTATTTTTCCTTCAACTTGCACAAGAGTTTTTATTCTCGGCATATTCGCCCCCCACAAAAAAATCGACTTGAAAAAGGCACTGCTTAGAAACAACACCAACTTTTCAAATTTTAGTTTATGAAAGGAAATATTCCTAATGTGCTCATAATGAAGTTCCAGCTGCTTACTATTGGCAAATTAGGCTTTTTTTAATCCCTAAAATACATAAAAATTAAAATAAATACATAAAATATAAACAAACGACTTATGTATTTTATGTACGATAGGCTTCTTTGGAATTCATGATTTGAATTTTAAATTATATTTCAATTTAATATTAAATTTAAAATAAAATGAAAATACATTCAAATCCAGAAGTTCAAATGACATGGAAAAATGAAGACAGTGACTAAGTTAGATTTGTATATTTTATTTGCATTGCCTAAATTGTCCATTATCTTATTTTAAAATAATTTAAAAAAAAAAAAGAAAATACAGATAAAAATCATTCCAAATGTATTCATCTGCCAGTCACTATTTCAGAGTCAAAACTAAAAAAAAAAAGAAATAATATGACTGACATGTCGACTGACCCATGACCTATTGGACGTGTTGCTAAGACAACCAACCGCTTTGCAGATGTGGTTGTCCTGGCAACCAATCACGCGAGGGGACAAAAAGAGCACCTGGTTGCCTCCGGGGACCTCCATCACCATCATAGCCTCACCGCAGTCTGACCTCCAGAGATTTTTTTTTTTTTGAGGGGGGGGGTGCTCTTTGCTCGAAAGCAGAGCGGGTGGTCACATGACTCTTGCATGCGTGTGTGTGTGTGTGTGTGTGCGCGTGTGTGCGGGTGTGTGCGGGTGTGCATTAGAGAGCCATCCTGGGGTGAAAAGAGAAACACCCTCCACATTTCCATTTTGCTTTGTCCTGCAGTTCAACCCTAAATAATTCACATGTACTGTGCGCACACAATGTGCACACGCGCAAGCGCATAAACACACACACACTCACACACACGCACTCACACAAAATGCTGTGCAGCATCAGAGTGATGTTCCCTCTTGGAGTAAAAAACAAAAATGAGGTCATCTTGAAAGAGTCCCAATTTACTTACACAAAAAAAAAACTAGCAAAAAAATAAAAATTTCACACAGGAATTATCATCTGGTATGTAAAATAGTCACCACTTAACGTATATGTGTTTGTTTGTTTTTTTAACAAAGGAAAGAGCATTCTATAATATTGCACTTCATGAAACAGAGAACATAATCATCATTCAATCAAATGACACCGATATGGATCTGGTCACCAATTGCTAACATAAAACCAAATATTGCTATCGGAGTTGTACTCGAAGACCATTCTTCAGTCTGTACTTTTCACACAGAACCCAATGAACCAGGACACTTTCATCCAGCTAGCGGCATCTCCCAATTACAGAACCAAAAGCCTCCCAGTTGACGTCTACTGTAAACGTGACACGTACAACAAAACACAATTGGTCAAGTTGGAATTCGATTTACACGCCAAAACGTTCCACCCAACCATATCTCTCTTATAAAAGTCTGCTAGCTTAATGCTAACATATAACGCAAAATGCCATACACAGGCTACGGTAAGTTAGCATTGATGTAAATTGTAAACCTTCAAGCAGTTGCTGCTGTACCATAGTTGAAGCGGCAACATCTCCAACGTTGCCAATTTATAGTACAGGTTAGCCTCATGCTAACATATAATATGAAAACCCACAGACAGGCTAATGCAAATTAGCGTTGATATCATGACAAACCTTCAAGCAGCCGCTACTTTCACACATTTGGAGCAGAAGCACAAAGAGAGGATATGCAAAGCGCACTACGAGACTGCATTCTCTCAGCTCTGTGGAGACAACGCGCGGACACACACACACACACGCACACACGCACACACATGTATTCCTCGTGGACTGCACTCAACCACAAAACAAAGCAAAAGTCATTGCGGCTTCACGCTGCGTTGCCCTGACAACATAATTCGTCTGCCGGCCTACGTGGACCACATCGACATACATGGAGTGGATTTGCATCATGTAGAAGTGCGCCACCTGGACTTACGCTGCCTGGACTCGCGCCAAAAGCACGTCGGGTCCAGACCAACACCACCCGGATGTGCAACACAGAGACTCACATCAAGAGTTCGACAAGATAGAAACTCACGAACCCAAAGCACATCACGTCCTGACCGCATTGGACCTAGGGGCCAACAGGAAGTGTGACTTCCGACTTCCTGGACCACCACTTCCCCTTTTGTCCACTTCCTGTCCTGATGTTTATCTTTGAGTGTGTCTCAGTTTTGTCTTAGTGCTCCTCGCCTCCGAGACAAAACGTCTGAGCTCTTATTCCCAAGGTCATCCTCCTCCTCTACATCGACCCATTTACTCGAGACACACGCACACGCACACGCACACACACACACATACACACACACGCACACACGGGCACACAACAATCATTCATGCATAAAGCTGCACTGGAATGGTGGCACACATCTAGAGTGTCCAAGACAAAGCGACATGCCCAAATGAGCGTCCACGGGGTCTTTGATGTTGTCGCGTCGCTATCGATTAGAACATAAACGCGGTGTTAGTGCTCGGGTCCACAAGATCAATGACCACCAGACAGAAAGTCATCAAACACCGATCCCAGTCGCCAAGAAGGGAAATGCTGACTTGAAGTGTTTCATGTACGTTATCTGCTTGCGGGTCCGCCCCCCCCCCACCCTTTATTTTTTTCTTTTAGAAATACACAATTTGTCTCCTCAAGATTATACACCCTCTGGAACGGAAATATAGACTTTTTTTTCCACAAAAAGAAATCAATTTTCATGATTTTTTTTCAATGCGACTTTTTTCCTTTTCTGAAGATGAAAACAGTAATGAAAAAAAAAACTCCTGCCCCTCTAAAATATATATTTTTTCGTAAAAAATGTGCATTTTTAAAATTTTGTCAAGTCGTACACCTGTAAAAATGTCCAAAACATAAATGTGATAATTCAATGCTTTTTCCATGCGAAAAGTCAACTTTTTCATGAACATATGCCACTTTTTATTTTACAAAAATTAATTCTGGAAAATAAAAACCTTTTTGCTCGAAACCTTTACACATGGGTGTCAATTTTTTATTTTTATTATTTATTTTTATAATAACTTTTTTTCTTCAAAATATGACATGTTTTCCTGAAAATATATTTTTTTCCCTTGAAAATACATTGGGTTTTTTTTAATGTACGCCTTTTTCTTAAATAATACAATGAAATAAAATACAGCAGGTTTTTCTCAAAAATACATGACATTTGTTCTACAGCCTTTTCCTTAAAATACACACACACACACACACACACACACACACACACACACACACATACACACATGCACGCGCGCACACACACTAAATGGACTTAAGATGTCTCAGCCAGGCCTGTGAGGCAACTTTGAATGTTACCATGGCAGCACAACTCATGGGGGCTAAAGGTTCACGCAAACCAAAAGTGCGCGTAACTTTGGCATGTGGATGAGTGCATGTGTGTGTGTGTGCGCATGTGTTGGATGCTGTCCTGCTAGCTTCAGGCCGTGTTGGCAAACTAAGCTCTCCGTTCCCGCGCAGACATGCACACGTCTAATCACACAAACGCACAACTAGTAGAGGAGAGAAGTGTCGGGATGCACGTAATAATCGATTCATAGAGAATTTGGTCGATGGTGTGGAATTGACGAATCGTGTTTAATAGCATCGCGGTTCACAACGCCATGCACTACATGACTGCTACCAGTGGAGGCGCTGTTGATTCAATCCCACCCGGTTGGCTGGCTTCAGATGGAGATTTTTTTTGCTGCCTTCCAGTGATTTGTTTAATCTTGCAGCCCGTTTAGGCAGATGCTCTGAAGCAGTCAGTGATTGTTGAGCAAGCAATAATGTCTAGTGTCCTTTTTACAGACACGCACATGGAAAAGCTTTGCTGCCTTGGTGTCTACTTCCTGTTCTGTTTTTTTTTTTTTAACTGCAACCCATTTAGGCAGCCTTTGTGAAATAATCAATGATCGCCAAGCAATTAATCATGCCCATCCATGGTGTTTTATCACCTTTGTCTGCCTTTATTGACACACACACACACACACACACACACACACACACACACACACACACACACACACACAATCCCGTGCCCGTGCACCCAGCCATGTGTAAAGATGAGGACGACTTTCACAACCCAACTTTGTAGTCGTGCCTCATTTGTTCCGCTTTAACGGCGCCGTACTCCCAACTAGTTTGTCTGGGTAATAGACTCTTATTTAATCTTCCGCGCCGGCGACTGAACGCCTCATTCGTCTCCTGAATTATGGCCGACCAAGGTGTGCGTGTGCGAGCGTGTGTGCCGAGTGTGTGTGTGTGTGTGTGTGTGTGTGTTACACAGATGAATCGATGTGCAGCCTCACAGGAAGGAGTGCCAGCACCAGGAAGGATGATCAATCAAACGCAGATTGCTCATCAAAGATCAACTTGTGTTTTTCATCACTTCCCATTTGCAAAATCTGCTGATCTGCACGTTGATTAGCCACGTCTACGCCTTTGCTTTCACAAGTTCCGCGGAGCGAAATGGTCACATTAAAAATTTCAAAAGGGAGTTTGATTTAAAAAAAAAAAAAGAGGATTCGGAAGACAACCAGTCATTCAGGTCCTCTGTCGTTCACTTCCTCTTTTCTTCATTCTTTGTTTTGTTTCCTCTTTTTGTCTGACCAGGAAGCAGCTGTTCACTTACGCAATAGCTTGTGTGTGTGTGTGTGTGTGTGTGTGTGTGTGTGTGTGTGTGTGTGTGTGTGTGTGTGTGTGTGTGTGTGTGTGAGAAAAAGAGGGAAAGTCAGACACTGGGGACAGGCATGATTAATTGATTGGCAATGACGGACTATTTTCAGAAACAGCTGCCTAAATGGGCTGCCATAGAAATCAAAAGAGGAAGTTTGGTATGGAAACCAAAAAAGTGGGAGAGTACAAATCCTAATTTTGGTATCCTATACAACTTTGGGACAAGCGGCCATTGAAAATTCCTTTCAAGTCTTAACAATGCTGCAAATTGAACAGGAAGTCGGCCATTTTGGTTTGCGGTGAAAAAAATGGGTGAGATGACCCATTCTTGAAAAAAAAAACAAAAAAACCTAGCCGATGATCGAAACAAAATACGACAAACAATGTCAATCATCACAGGACGCACGAAAATTCGGCAATTTAACTGACCGACACAAAACTTGGTGGTCATGTCAGGTAGTCATCATGACAGCTCACACAAAAAAGTCTCAAGGACCCGTGGCTGAACAGAAAGTCTGCCGTTTTGCTTTGAGTGGTGACGATGGCCCGTTCTTGGAAAATAATTGCCCCTGGCACCAATTTCAGTGCCTGACATGAAATTTGGCGGACGCATCTATCATGATAAGGCGCAAGAAAAAGTCTCAAGGAGCCACACCCGGAAGTGAACAGGAAGTCCACCTTTTGGCTTTGAAACTTTGAAGAACTCAGGATGAAAAAGTGGCTGCAAGGGTTTTTTTTTTGGACACCCCCGTTCCCCGATTTGATCAAATTTGGTGGACTTGTCTATCATGGCAAGACGCATGAAAAAGTCTCACGGAGCCATGCCCGGAAATCAAGTCTAAGGGGGCCATTTTTCTTTGAAGGGATCGAGGAATCACCATCAAAATGGATTTGCGCTTTTGAAAAAAAAATTGCAACTTCACACCAGTTTACCAAATGAACACGACACTGTAGAATGGGAATGGGCCGCACAAAAAAGTCTCAAGGCCCATGCCTGGAACTAAACAGCAAGGGGGCCGGTTTCCTTTGAAACCATCACGATGTCAAAGTCGAACAACGTTGCTCCTGAAACCTGAAAATATGTCGACTCTTTTAGGTTGCTACCAACGCACTCGGTACCCCCCGACGGCAGACTGCCGAAAAGTAATTTGAGACGATCCGATAGCGGTCAACGTACACGTCTCTCGCTGTTCTTATCTTCTGTGCCGCCGCGATTCCCATCGGGAATTCAGCGCCGCGCCGCAACGCATCGGCGGCACGCAAAGCGCCTGGCAACTCGCC
>NW_017804845.1:444222-452271 GCF_001891065.2 Hippocampus comes
ATGTGTGGAGAGTTAAGTCCAACAAAGAAAAAGTCACATGACGTTTCCCTCAGGTGACCCGCGTCACATCTCCAGGGATGGAGGAGCACGTCTTGGAGGAGGAGGAGCCCGAAAATGGGAGTTATGGGGGAGCAGATGGCTTCTACGTGAGCTCTTAAGACATTTTCATCATTGATTTTTACTAAAGGAGGGGTGCAGGGGATTGATCAATAGTGGCTGGCAGATTGACGGAAACAGCTGGTCACCCTCAAAATGTATACCAGTCTCACTTAAACTACTAACTAGCATGTTGGCTTTCAGCAATGAATGCTCAAGTCCTACTTGAACTTTTAATGTGTAAGTTCTCTATTAGCATGAAGCAGATTTCGAATGGGGCTAAGCCCCCCCCCACCCCCCACTCAACCCCTTCCCAGTCCCAAGTGTAGCGCCATCCCTGCTCCTAGATCTACGAGTACAACTATGGCTGCTCCTATCAATAGTACTCCCACTACTCTATCTCGACAAATACAGCTTGATACTACTAGCACTACTACTGCAACTAGCGCTTCAGCTACTGCTCATTCTAATATTGTTAGCACAAGTACAGCTACTAGTTCTACTAATACAATCATGGCTACAGCTAGCACTACTACTTCTACTTGTACTAGTACTTCTACCACAAGTACGACTGCTACTCACACTAGTACTACTACTACTAGCACATACTTGCATGATAGCTTAGCATTTCCAGATGTTCAACTCACCAGTTTAACATCCATGGCATTGCCCCAACAGGTATCAAAGTGCCTTTTTGTAAATTAAAGTCACATTGAGATGTCTCATGTGGTTAGCGGAGAGACAAAGTGGCCGTTGAGAGGCATATGTGTGTGTGTGTACGCGTGTATGCGCGTGTGTGTATAAACAATAGAGGTGTGTAGTAGAAGGAGAGAGACGTTATCTACTTTTACGAGGCCATAAAACATCTCTGCAGTGACCTTCTTTTGATGGCCGCCCTGGCTAATGCGCGTTTATACGCCACAAACATGTAGCCGCGTCATTACCTTCTCGTTCCGTGATTGACAGCTGCAAATATATCATTGCTAACACACACAGGCACACACACACAAACTATTACCGGTGGACTGTGCCCAATGTGTTCTTCGCAAGGGGATTAAACGCAGCATTAGGAGCTTCACTCTAATGTAACACACTGTTTGCGTAATGGGGACACGGGCCGTAGAATTTAGCGTTTTGTGTCTGGGTGCTTACTGGCCAAATGATTCATGATAGCGCCCCCTGTTGCTGTGGCATGCACCTGACAGCTTTTATACTGAAATGTCAATGTCAATGTATAAGGTAAGATAGTAGAAATGATTTCGATTTTGTCTCGAGTGTCCCCTGATGTCCAACAGTGAGTGAACAGGAAGTTGGTTTGCAGTTTTCTAATGCTTTAAAGCACACACAGTAGTTGGTAAAAAAAAAATTGGAATTCGTCATTTTTGCTGAGGAACAAAAAACTAGAATCTTTCCGTGATATTTGTGTGGGGAGGGACAAAAAAGATCGATATTTTTTTTCGATAATGTGATCCATCATTCTCTCAATCTACCCATCCCACCATCCATCTAAAGTACGAACAAACAAGTCAGTCTCATTGGACCTCATGTTTGCACGCCGTCGCCATGACACCTTTCTACTGGGATCTTTAACCATGTGTTTGTCGCCTCCTGTGAAACCTCAGTGTGTGTGTGTGTGTGTGTGTGTGTGTGTGTGTGTGTGTGTGTGTGTGTGTGTGTGTGTGTGTGTGTGGTGTGTGTGTGTGTGTGTGTGTGTGTGTGTGTGTGTGTGTGTGAGTGTGGGTGTGTGTAAAGCCAGCTGCACTGCCGCTGTCATGTGGCACAGGAATCATGAACCACAGGTGGTTCAGACGTGACACGGGGGACGCATCTGGATGATGGTGTGAGAGTGCACGCATACACACACACACACACACACACACACACACACACACACACACACACACACACACACACACACACACACACAATTTCCGTGCCTAGTCCAAGCTTAGCGTAAAACGCAGTCTAACAATTTTCTTGCTTTTGGTATATTTGTAGATGGGCGCAGTTAAAAATGAGTATTCATGCGGTTGTGGCAGTGAACACAGCTGGATTGGTTCCCAGCCAATGGAAGTGGCTCCTCTCATTCTCTTCTAAATTTGAGTCTTTGACATGGGGGGGGGCAGAAACTGACTTGCTGGAGTCTGTGCAGGAGAGCGCCGCACATAAAGTGCATTTATAAGGAACTGCAAGATCTCCACTTGCGGATGATTTAACATTGGGGTTTTTTTGGTTTGTTTGTTTTTAGAAAACTGGAATTTTTCTGAAATTTGGGGAAAATGTTCATGACTTTTCTTATTCTTATTATTTTTGGAGGAAGGAACCTGTAATTGGTCAGAATAAATTCGTAAGACAATAACACAAATGCTGTATTATCCATTTATATTTTCCACACATGTGCTATAGGTGGTCGGTTGTCAGTGTGATGAAATGGCTTTTTTCACCACTGCCGGCAAACTGGTCGATGAAGGTTTATCTTCAAAAGTGTGTCAAGTCGATCAAAATAACGACAATAATAACAATGTTTTTTTTTTTTTTTTTTTTGTCTTGCCAGTCAGATGGTCAGTGAGAGTGTTCATCATCCAGCATTAATTCCGGACCAGCGGACGCCAGCCAGGCTCCACCAGGGACTGACATCATCTAAAAGCTTACACACTACTTCACGGCACCGCCCCTCCTCTCACTAATCTGCCCCCCCATTCCCACCCCTCAACGCCTGGACCCTTTTCCAGCTCGGCCCTCCATCATTCCTCCTCCTCTCCCTGCATGGCCCACTTCTTCCTTCGTGGCGTCGCCCCGGGTCCAATTCACCAGCGACCTGACACTCTCATTTAGTTTCGATAGCAATGCCCCCCCCCCACCCTCCTAATCCACCCTCCATGACCCCTCCTGCCCCCTCCCGCACCCACACCTCACTTCCTCGCTGGAAGTAGAAGAAGAAGAGGAAGAAGAGGCGTCGCACATAAATCTTCGCTGGAGACACCTTCTCCTCCTCCCTGACCCACTTCCTCCTCCTCGAATGTCATCAGCTCCTCCATCCATAAATCTTCACATGCTATGTTGGACTACAAAAGTGCAACATTTGCGCAGAAAATGACAATGGTTCACACAAAAAGTTGTATTTTGGCACAAAAAAAAAAAAAAAGCTGAGTGCTACATTTTGTCAATAAAACATTCAATCTTAAGAAAAGGCTCCATCACGCTATGAGAATGTTTTTTGTTTTGTTTTGTCCCAAAAACATAATTTTGACACTTTTGAGCATTCAGGTTTGATTTAGATTTTTTTATTTTGGTTTTGTGGCCGTCCAGAAGAGAGAAGGCCAAATAGTCGTTAGAGGATTGTAGTTTATTTTATTACACAACACTTATGATTTTTTTTTTTAAATCTTGGACACATCAAATACTCCTATACACATTATATACTGTATATACACACTAAAACTAATACTAAAGCGATTAAAAACTAAACTAAAAGGAAACATTAAAAAAAAAAAGTTAACAAAAACTAGCAAACCCCTTCTGAAAACAAATTTAAACGAACCTAATTTAAAAAACAAAAGTCAAAATGCAATGAAAATTAGCTCGAATGAAAAAGGGGGCCGGCCTTTTGTGCTGAGAATAACCTTTCACAGATAAAAACATTTTTTTCAACTTGTTTCTTTCAAATGTGCAGCATTGATCGTACAACCGGGACAAACGACTGCTACATTCTAACTGTGAATCTTTCCTCACCTAAAGCCGCCGGTAGCCGGATGGTATAACCTGCCAGGGTCGTCACTTACAGCCAACAACGAGGCACTCTAAAGCCGCCGCACCAACATAATGTCTGAGAACATACGCAGGCTGTCATGTCTGTCTTTTTTTTCCCCCCCATGCTCTTCCACCTTCTCCGGATGACTTGCATCTACTCATAGCGGATAACAAGGCGCTCCAAAGCTTTATGTTGGTATTCAATTTTTGCCATACGTTTCGCTTTAAAAGGCTATATTTTGCCCATAAAATGATACGTATTTAGTCTAATCGGCTACTTTTTGCAATACCTTTACAATTAAATCCTATATTCGCTCACAAAGGGCAAAATTGAATCATAAAATACACACAGACACACACACTCACACCCAGCTGGCCACCTGCCTGAGGGCTGGAGAAGCAGTTTGCAGAGGTTTCCGTTTCTTGTCTGTCGCAGAGAACAGCGGGTCATCAATAACCCCGCTGCACATGGTCAAGATGGAGGGATGAAGAAGAGAAGAGCAGAGGACGGGGGAAGAAAGATGGACTGGATTTGGGAGGAAGAGCTGGAAGTAGAAGAAGAAGAGGAAGAAGAGGCGTCGCACATAAATCTTCGCTGGAGACACCTTCTCCTCCTCCCTGACCCACTTCCTCCTCCTCGAATGTCATCAGCTCCTCCATCCATAAATCTTCACATGCTATGTTGGACTACAAAAGTGCAACATTTGCGCAGAAAATGACAATGGTTCACACAAAAAGTTGTATTTTGGCACAAAAAAAAAAAAAAAGCTGAGTGCTACATTTTGTCAATAAAACATTCAATCTTAAGAAAAGGCTCCATCACGCTATGAGAATGTTTTTTGTTTTGTTTTCTTCCATTCATCCCTCTTTCTTTGCTACCTTCCTGGCTTTCCTAGATTTGATTTGTTGATTCTTCCTACTCTTTTTTTTACACATTCCTGATATTCTATCCTTTTGGTTTTCTCCTCCTCGTTCCTTTCCTTCTTTCCATTTCTCCTTCCTCCTTCATCCTACCTTACAGCCTTGCTCCTTTACTTTCTTTTGACTTCCTCCCTACACGCCCTTTCTACCTTCCTTGCTTTTATTACACAACACTTATGATTTTTTTTTTTAAATCTTGGACACATCAAATACTCCTATACACATTATATACTGTATATACACACTAAAACTAATACTAAAGCGATTAAAAACTAAACTAAAAGGAAACATTAAAAAAAAAAAGTTAACAAAAACTAGCAAACCCCTTCTGAAAACAAATTTAAACGAACCTAATTTAAAAAACAAAAGTCAAAATGCAATGAAAATTAGCTCGAATGAAAAAGGGGGCCGGCCTTTTGTGCTGAGAATAACCTTTCACAGATAAAAACATTTTTTTCAACTTGTTTCTTTCAAATGTGCAGCATTGATCGTACAACCGGGACAAACGGCTGCTACATTCTAAATGTGAATCTTTCCTCACCTAAAGCCGCCGGTAGCCGGATGGTATAACCTGCCAGGGTCGTCACTTACAGCCAACAACGAGGCACTCTAAAGCCGCCGCACCAACATAATGTCTGAGTACATACGCAGGCTGTCATGTCTGTCTTTTTTTTCCCCCCCATGCTCTTCCACCTTCTCCGGATGACTTGCATCTACTCATAGCGGATAACAAGGCGCTCCAAAGCTTTATGTTGGTATTCAATTTTTGCCATACGTTTCGCTTTAAAAGGCTATATTTTGCCCATAAAATGATACGTATTTAGTCTAATCGGCTACTTTTTGCAATACCTTTACAATTAAATCCTATATTCGCTCACAAAGGGCAAAATTGAATCATAAAATACACACAGACACACACACTCACACCCAGCTGGCCACCTGCCTGAGGGCTGGAGAAGCAGTTTGCAGAGGTTTCCGTTTCTTGTCTGTCGCAGAGAACAGCGGGTCATCAATAACCCCGCTGCACATGGTCAAGATGGAGGGATGAAGAAGAGAAGAGCAGAGGACGGGGGAAGAAAGATGGACTGGATTTGGGAGGAAGAGGGCAAAAGAGCCATTAAAGAAGAGCGCGAGTGCTCAAGTTGAAGGAAACTCTGGATGGGCCTTCAGTGTGTTTTATGTCCTCGCGCCGAAGCGTCCGTGACCTCCCCCAGGGAACAAGGAGAGTCATCGTCCAAAGTAGACCAAACTTCATCACGTAGCTTCTTCTTTATTTCCGTCCTTCATTGCTGGTTTATTTCCTCCCACCCTCCTGCCCGTATGCTTCCCGCCTTCCATCCTTCCTTTTATACTTCCCTTCACCCGACCTCCCACGCTTGCTTTCTTTCAAATCGCCTTCCTTCCATTCATCCCTCTTTCTTTGCTACCTTCCTGGCTTTCCTACGTTTGATTTGTTGATTCTTCCGACTCTTCTTTTTTTACACATTCCTGATACTCTCTCCTTTTGGTTTTCTCCTCCCCGTTCCTTTCCTTCCTTCCATTTCTCCTTCCTCCTTCATCCTACCTTCCAGCCTTGCTCCTTTACTTTCTTTCGACTTCCTCCCTACACGCCCTTTCTACCTTCCTTGCCTTCATCTTTCCGACTTTCCTTCTTTTTCCCTTTCTCCCCATCGTGCACACCTTCCATCATCCCTTCTCAACCCTACCTACCTTGTCCCTTCCTTCCATTCTTCCTTCCCCTTTTTTCTGCGTATCCTTCTCTTCCTTTTATTTCTTTTCTCCTACTTTCCATCAACCTTGTGCCTTCCTTCCATTCTTATCTCCCCTTTTTCTTTTTTCCGTGTATCCTTCTTCTCTTCCTTTTATTTCTTTTCTCCTACTTTCCAGCCTCCTTCCCTTCCTTCCTTTGCACCTTTTCCCCTCTGCCCACCCTTCTTTCCTTCCTTCCTCACCTTCATCCTTCCTTCTTTCTTCACAACTTTCCTTTCCTTGCATATGTCCTTATTTCCTTCCTTCCATCATCTATCTTTCCTTCCCTTTCTTCCTTCATTCTTTAATTTATCCTTCCTCCCTTCCTTTATTCATCCATGCTTGCCTCCTTCCTACCATCCATCCAGGCATCCTTCTTCTTCCTTCCACCCATTTCCCTCCCTTCAAAAAATTCCTTACATAAATAATTTAATTTAAAACTGTAAACTTACGGGGGGGGTTTCCCCTTTCTGTTTGTGTCCTTCGAAACATGGCCTGTACACTGGCCATAGTTTGCCCCAGGTGCAGATGATTTCCAATTTCCGGTCGCTCCTTTCACAGTAAAAGTCCATTAAAGAGCACATCCCTTTGTTGCGATTGACTGCATGGATTATTTTGGACGGTTTAGTGACATCTGCTGTGTCTCGTCGAACATGCCCTTTACGTGTCACGAGCCTGTTAGTTAGCCATTAGTGTGTCCCGTAAATGCTATGTGTTCTAACACGCATGTAAGTCTGCCATTAGCATGCTTGTCATGAGACACACACACACACACACACACACACACACACACACACACACACACACACACACACAGGCCCGCTCTTGTTACCGGGCAGGGTAGACTCCATTAGCATTGATCAGGTGTGTGCATGAGTCTATGTGCGTGTGTGCATTTACGTGATCATTTATTTTCAAATTAAAGCAGTCATTATCCAAGTTGTGATTTTTCAAAATAAATGTAAATAATGAAATATTGTAACTCGCATATGGTGTGACTTTAATGTAGGTTTTTATTTGATAAAAGATCGATTTTTGGCAATTGAAAGTATTTTAACATATTTTTCTTTTATTTTTCATATTCTTATTTACCACTTTTTTACCTCATGGTTATTGGGGTTTTTTTGTGTGTGTTTTTTTATGTTTATGTAATTTTTATCTAGCCTCTGCAGTTTCTATTTTATAGAGTAGGCTATTCCAATATTTTGCACATCTTTAATTCTTTTTTTCATTGAAATTTCTCTTGGTTTGAAAAAGTATATTAAACAGTTTATTTATTTTAAGAACAAAATGTACATTTTTAAAATGACATATTTATTGTCGATTTTTAAAACAATTTAATGTATTCATGATTTGAATTTCTCAAATTACATTTTTTCATTTTTAAATAATCTTAAAAAAATTATTTATTATTTAAAAAATATATTTTTACCTGGAAATTAATCTCTGAAATATAATTGTTTACATTTTAAATGTTCATTTTATATATATAGAGAGAGAGAGAGAGAGAGAGAGAGAGAGAGAGAGAGAGAG
>NW_017804845.1:452288-468371 GCF_001891065.2 Hippocampus comes
GAGAGAGAGAGAGAGAGAGAGAGAGAGATTTTTTTTTCCATCCAACTGGAGCCACAGTTCCCCCTGTTGGTTTGCAGCAAAACTGTCCATTTGGACAATTTATTAGGGACACACTGGCGTCCAAAAAAGTTACATACTGTATTGGAGAAAAATATCTTTTTTTTTTTTTTTTTGTCTCTCACAGAAAAATAAATAAATAATACATAAAAAATAAATAAAAATATGACTTTATTCTTGTAAAAAGTTTTTATTCAAACCTGATTATGTCCTTGTTTAAAAATATCGGACTTTTCGTTTCGAAAAACAACCCTGTGACTATCCTCTTAGGACTTTCCGACGTGGTCAGTGTGAATGCGTCACGTGACGCGTGTGCAATTAAGTCGTAATCTTAAATTAGCTCGGGTGCCTCTGGCCTGCGTACGTCTCTTATGATATACTGTATGTACATCCTTTATTGTTGGCGCTTATTTCCCTCGTGCAGTCGTTAACGAAATAAATTCTAATTATAAAATCTAAATGTTGTCGGATCCTCGGAAGCTTCAACTAAACTAAAGCTGCAGCCAAAACTAGAGGCATGGGCTCTCTCGCAGCCCCTCGGAGAAGATAATCACGACTTTGACCAAAAAAAAATTAAAAATAAATAAAATAAAGTCATTTATTTACTACTTACACATTTTACAGTCCTAATCCAAAATAAATACATTATTTAGAATTTTTAAAACCAGGTATTTTTTTTTCCAAATGGTTACTGTTGTATTTTTAACAGGTTTTTATTTAAAACAGTTTATTGATTTTTTTTTTGTACAAATATTTTTTATCACTATATTGTAAATAGACTTAATAGAAGTAACCCTCGAGTTTGGACGCAATAAAAACAGTTTTAGGTTTTTTTTTAATTACAACATTGCCCCCTAGTGGTTCATGCTTCTATTTACAAAGTGTGTGCGCATGTGTTTGCGGATGTGTGAGAACGAGAGTTTAAAAGCTTAAGGATTAGCTGGCCTCTGTTTTAAGTAACCTTGGCATTCAAAACAGCAAACATCAGCGTGAGTGTCCAGCGAGACGACCACGAGGTAAGTCGAAACTTGAGAACACATCCTTCACTGCTCCTTTGAGCTAAATGCTAACATAGCACGCAGAAGAATTGGTCTATTTTTTTCTTACTTTTTAAAATATTCTCTTTTAAAAAATAACGATTCATAATAATTTCAATGTGAGTGTAGTTTCACAAATGTTTTTCATCTGAAAAATGTATTGAATATGAAGGAAATTGCCTTAATTTTTACACAGCGACTGATCACATGGCATGCACTATCCTTTGAAATCAAATGTTTTTGATTGACGGTTGACGATTATCGTTGTCGATCAATTTGACACACACACAAAAACCCTCAACGGATTTTAACATTCTCATAATTTTTACATAATTGTAAGAACAGTCAGAATTCTTCGTTTCAAAATAATAATAAAATAAAATATAACAGATTTAGGAGTTTGGCTCTCTCCAATGAAAGGCAATTTGATATGTATCTTGATTCATAGGGTGCGATATGATTCAAGGACAGTCAATTTTAAAGGGGAAAATTTGATTCAGTTCATTCCGATTCTGTCAGTGGGCCGGTCGGGTCAGTCACCTCCTGTATACTGTATAGCGAAATGAAAAAAGTTCCAGTCACTACTTGAGTCACATTGAAAAAAATTAAACTAACATGACATATTGTAGAGTGTATGAACTTTTTAAGTCAAATGAAGACTCGTGAGCTTTTACTTATCATAACCGAGCGAGTTCTTGGAATGAGGCTAAGATAAGAAAGCTAAAGTTGGCATGGGTCCCCATTTAGAGCCCCGCTGACGGAAGCTCAACTCTATTTGTGTCCGTGTAGCTCTTTGGCGCCTTCTGGTGGAACAAAATGCTTCTACATTTAAAGTTCATCTCTGTTCGACCACGAAACGTTGGTGTGCTTTGTTTTTCAGAGCGTGCTGATGGTGAAAGAAGACAGTCGTCATGACGCACATGGAGGAGGATGGTAGGAAACACAATCACATCAACAGGAAGTCCTTCATTTCTCTTGGAAGCCGCCATTTTAGAGTCAATTTGGGGCCATTTGTGCGACCTCAATATTTGTTTGAAGCTGATCGCTCACTAAGTCGAACCACTTGTCATGCTAAAGATTGAATGATTTGGTCATGTGAGTAGACTCACAAAAAAGTTTCAAGAAGACATGACTGAAGACACAGGAAGTCTGCCATTTTTCCTTTCAAGCAGCCATTTTAAATCATTCCTGGTGTCATTCACAAAAAAACTTCACTCTGGAGATTTTATCCAACTCATATAACTACCAATGTAGTCTGTGTGTGTGTGTGTTTCCGTATGCAGGCGTCATTGAGTTGTTGTCCATGGTGGTGGAGAATGTCAACGAGGCGGTCAGCAGAAACGTCATTGGCGCTCATCTCCTTCATGAACTCCTGAGCACTCAGTGGCTGCATGCCCTGCTGCAGGTACGTTTCCAATCAGGAGGCGGGGCGTGCACTCCCGCACGTGGGCCGTCATTTTATGACATCACTTCCTCTTTTCTCCATCTCCAGATTTACGAGTGCCTGTTGACGTTCAAAAGACTCTGGCCCCGCCCTTTCCTGTCTCATGCCTCAGCACTCTCACGTGAGGTTGTCGTCAACAATTACTTCACCAATAACAACCAACTCAAAAATAGAATGATTAAAAAAAAATGCTCATTAAAGTGTCTCCTTAACAACAGGCATTGTTCGTTCGGAGAGAGTGATGCTTACTCTGCGTTCTGTGCCGTGTTGTTTTCGAGGTCCAGGGCGTCCTGCATACGGTCCAGACTCCTTCTGTGGAGGCCACAGAGCTTCAGATCCTCCTGAGCTCTCCGCACATGAAGGTCCTCCATCCGGTCCCCTGCTAGGTCCTTGAGGCCAGCCCTCACCATCTTCTCATGGTCTTAGGCCCTGTTGTCCTGTCACGACGCTGTGGCTCAAGCCGACTTTGGACCCGTCCTGGCGCCACTACCTGACGGGTTGCCTGTAGATGAGGAGGTCGTGAGGATTGTTTGTCTGGCAAAGAATGAACAACCTCTGGTGAGAACACCTCTGAAGAACTTTTGAGTGGAGACCAATATCACCATTTGTCCTAACTGTGTGTGTGTGTGTGTGTGTGTGTGTGTGTGTCAGGGGGCCACCATAAGGAAGGACAAGGAGACAGGCGAGATCTTTATCGCCAGGGTGATTCGTGGAGGACTTGCAGACCGCAGCGGTGTGTGTGTGTGTGTGTGTGTGTGTGTGTGTGTGTGTGTGTGTGTGAGACAATGGTTCAGATGTGCAGTAATGGATTCTGTGTGTGCGTGCGTCTATTTCTGTGTTAGGTCTACTCCATCCTGGAGATCTTCTGGTGGAGGTGGACGGAAAGCCAGTGGTGGGGTTGGAACCAGAGCAGGTCATCCAGATTCTGGTCGGTCTGCCGGAAAGCATCGTCGCCATGTTTGTCATGAGAAACATGCTCCCAAATTTTCTGTTGCTTCTCCTGTTCCCTGTGTGTCTCCAATTATTTGTGTGACTCATGTCCTATCTCTCAATCATTTGTGTGCTTAGATGAGGTCTGAGGGCACCATCCTGTTCAAAGTAGTTCCAAACACTTCCCAGCTGAGCAGCATCAACAAACCAGTGAGGAACCTTCAACAGACTTGTTCAGGAATCTTCATCCTGGAGATGCATGCTGAGTATGTTCTTCTCCTGTGTGAGGTCTACATGAGGGCCATGGTGGACTACTGCCCCCTGCAGGACTCATCCATACCGTGCCCGGATGTGGGAGTTTTCTTCAGTAAGGGGGAAGTGCTGGAGGTCTTGGACCAGACAGATGGACAGTGGTGGCAAGCTCGGAAGATCACCAGCTCCGCCTCCTTTGCCGGATTGATTCCATCAGCTGCCACGTTGAAGAGGTCACCTGACGCCATAACTAACATGGACAGGTGGACTGACTCATTAACCACCTAGTGAACATATTGACTGACCGACTGGGATGTTACCAGGCAACTAACTAACTAACTAACTAAATAACTAACTAACACATTGAATGACTGCCTAACTGATGAGCTAGCTAAGATATTCCATATCTAACTACCTACTAGCTACTAGACTTACCTACTATACTTAACTAGCAAACAATATGATTAACTAAACTGGACTAGTGGACTGGTGAACGGACTGACCTACCTACCTACCTACCAGGTTAACTAACAAAATAACTGACTGCCTAATTGATGAGCTAGCTAAGATATTACATATGTAGCTACCTACTAGCTACTAAACTTGCCTACTGTATTTAATTAACTAGCAAGCCATCTGATTAGCGAAACTGACTGGTGGATGGACTGACCTACCTGCCAAGTTAACTAATGAAATAACTGACGGCCCAACTACCTATATACCTTAACTAGCTAACTTACTACCTACCTAGCTCTGCCTACCTACCTAACAAACTAACCCAAATTGTGATGTGTGCCATGTCCATGTAGGTGTTGCGTGTGATTGTGATGCTTATTCTATTAATACACCTAATGTACGTATTGTAACGTACTGTTTGTGATGTTGGTGTCGTCAGTAAGCAGAAGGAGCAGAGGGATCATAACGAGTGTAAGGATGATAAGGACGAGGGTGGCGGCGGAGGCAGCAGCGCAGGTGAGGATCATCTCATTACATCACCGCCAGTCATGCACGGAGCTGTCGCGAATACTTCAACACTACGTTTGTCCCCTCATGCTGCTGAAGTCACCGTAACTGATAAAGGTGGGTCGTGGTGTCATCCGCATACTCGACCGCTTACAATTATATCGACTGTGACGTGATTTTTTACACTGAATGTTTTCTGCTACAGAGGTGGAGCCTCAAGAAAAATGCACTTCAGGTAATACAGATATAGCGTATACATCATTTTGGATATGCATGAATAGACAATATGTTATACACTTTTATTACATGACATTTTGTTGATTTTTATTTCAAACTAAATAAAATGGCTTTTCTTTTCCCTTTTTTTTTTGTCCACCAGATCAGGAAGAAACACATTTTGGTAGGTAAGTCTCCACTAAGTTAGTTAGATACATAATTAATCATGAGTTGCTAAGACAGTCAGGCATTCAGTTAGTATTTCGCTGGGTAGTCAGCTAATCAGAGAGCCGGGTGGCTAATCAAGTCAGTCAGTTACTTCATTGGGTAGTCGGTTGTTTGGTCAGTCAGTAAGTCAGTTAGTAAGTTTATCAATCAGCCAGGTCGCCAGTCGGATTTGGCTAAACACTTAGTTGTTAAGTCAATTATTCATGAATTCAGTTAATTGGTAAATGAGTTGGTTATCAAGTTCGGAGGTCAGTCAGGTAGTTAGTTAGCTAGTTGTGATGATGTAAAGTAGTATGGTGTTGTCATATTTTTCAGAGTCAGAAGCGTCAGACTTTCCTGATGGACTCTACCTCGGTGAGATTACTCATTATTAAATATGTAGATTTTTTTTTTGTTTTAACATTGTGCTTACTTCCAGCAGCTAAAAATGTCATAATTAAACGTCATTGTATCCCCAGCGGGTTTCCGGCGTAGTTTCTGTCTGTTGAGGAGGTCGCTGTCCAAGAGGAGGCGTCGGTCCAGCACCACCATCACCGCCTACTGCGCCAACGTGGCCACGCCCTACGAGGAAGTGGTCCTCTACCGACGACCCCCAGGGGATCACCACCGGCTCATCATCCTCGTGGGTGAGAAGACCATCACACTGTTCATGTCTGTTCAGCCTCCTCAGTGAAGCCAGCTAACAAACACCCATGGATTTTGGTCCCATTTGTCAACACTTTTGCTGTCTTTTTTTCTTGTCTTATTGTCCGTTTTGTGCATGCTGGACAGGCGCGTCAGGGGTAGGCATCAACGAGCTGAGAAAGACTCTCATCAAACTCAACCCGGACACATATGAAGGACCCATACCACGTACGGCACACTGCCTCCTTGAGGCTCGCTGTGACCATTGCACACTAAGTGTACTGTGAAACCAGCGAGTGACTAAGCAGTGTTTTGTTGTGTTTGGCTGTCGCAGACACCACCCGATCAATCAGAGCGTGGGAGCAGACAGGCAGAGAGTACCACTTTGTCAACAAAGAGCTCTTTGAATACATGGTGTGCAGCCACAGGTAAGCTTTGGCGTTTACTTTCTTCACACACGATTGACTCCTAACTGTATGTATTTGCACAGGTTTGTGCAATACGGCGAGTTTAAGGGCCACAACTACGGGACCAGCATCGATGCCATCAATGAGGTCATCAAACGGGGACATGTGTGCATTATTGACATCGAACCACATGTAGGAATATACATAAGGCACAGTGGCAATAATACATTTAAGTGTTTTTTACAGAGTATCTGTCATGTTGTAGAACATTCCTCCTCTGAGGACCAGGATGTACAAGCCGTACGTGATCTTCATCAAAGCTCCCAGCTTGGAGAAACTCGCACAAACTAGAGGGAACGCCAGAATGATTTGCAGTTACCTGCACAGCAGATACATCACTGTAAGACTGAACAGTACACATCCATCCATACGTACATACAATACAGGATATACAGTACAGTACATAGCCATGAGCCTACATACACATCTCAATAGTGACTTATCTAATTACATACCCATCTATCTAGCTAACGTGCTGTCTACCACATATTAATCAACACACCCACCTTCTTACATGTTTACATACCGATCAAGTTTCCAAGCTAGCTTGATACAGACCGACCAACTAACTCACCTGCCTAACTACCTAGCAACCATATGACCTACCTAACTACCGCTCCTAGCGACCTCTCTAGTGAAGGACCTACCTACTATATGTAGTACATACCTATTTAGCTAGCTAACCACAGCTGTGTATGTGCTACAGAAACAGGACCTTGTGGACCTGTCGGAGTCGTCTCGGCAGATGGAGCACAAGTACAAACATTTGTTTGACGAGGCGCTAGTCAACGAGCAGCTAAGCGACACCTGTGCTAAGCTACACGCCGCGGTCCAGCGAGCGCAGGAAGACGCAAACTGGATACCCGTCAGTTGGACCCAGCGCTGGAGTAGCTGAATGCTAAAGATGGACTAGCCTCACAGGAAGCTATAGCAAGTATATACGCCAATTGCTAATTTACACTGTTAGCATTGATGCGCAGCGAGCACCACCTATTCCAGTACACTGTTAGCATTGATGCGCAGCGAGCACCACCTGCAGGCTGTGTGCACATGCAGGTATGCTAACAAAGTATGAACCTATAAAAGATCAAAGAAATAATTTTGTTGTCTTCTTCGAGAAAATGACTGACTTACCCTCCGTATTTAGCTTGCTAGCTACAGACAGGGCAGTCTGTTTACCTACCTAGTTTGCTGCCAACCTAACAACTGACCAAACTACTTTTCCCACCTAAATATATTATTTTCCTACTTATACAACTATCTAGCTTACTACTGACCAACCCAACTATCTAGCAACCAACCTATTGCTATACCTATTTAGCTAGCTAAAACCTACCAATGTACTCAACCCACTTTGCTACACTATCTAGTTACCAAACAATCTAGTCTAGGGTCACACCTATTTAACTCTCTAGCGACTGACCTACCTGTACATATCTAAAATCAACGCCTCACTCTCCCTCTCTGCTAATCCGTCATTTTGAGCTAATTAGCACTAACAGGATTTACTGCTGTAGCCTTTTTGTCAGCAAATGTAGTGATGAGCCAAAGTATTGGATTTCCGTGAAAAATACTTTTACGTGTACTAATGTTGCTCTTCTGTGACCCAAAATACAATATTAGGAGACTACAGTATTAGAAGACTTGACACAAGATGTTTGCATTTGTGTTTGGCACGTTTTGTCATCCACATTTTTGTGCACAAGTATTGTACTTCCAAAGGTGAGTAGTTTTTTTTTACTTATATTTTATGTTATTTGCTTCTTTAATCAATCATCCAATATGACATGTAGAGTTACTAAAGTCTTTTGATGGCGACAGTTTAACCCAGGGACGGATCATTTGTGAGGCCTCCTGCCGGTCAGATTAGTGTCGATGGCTGCTTTGCTAATGACATCATCACAAAGCTCCCCCAGAGGCTCAGCACACGTCCACCTGTCACTCACGTCGGCACCCATGTCGCCATCGTGAAAACAAGCTGAGCACAGCGCGGACAGGTGAGTGACGTTAGCTTTAGCACGTGAAGCGAACGGTGATTTTAGATCATATTTGTGTTGACATTATAGAAGCACGAGTACTGGTAGCAACACGTGGTAATACTAGTGTCTGTTGTACAACACAGCATATCAGTACCAATAGGTGAAGTGTAGAAGTAATACAAGTAGCATACTCATACTAATGTGTCACATAGTGGTAATTACCAGTAGTAGTCCACATAGCACACCATTAGCAATACATGTGGCGAAGAAGTCCTACCAGTAGTAATACATGTAGCATACTAGTAGTTGTACCAGTAGGATACTGGTCGTAGTATTAGAGCCAGTAGTGTGTGAATCAATTTAGTATCAGCGGTAATGGGTATAGCTTATTAGTGTTAATACATGTAAGATCGTACTTACAGTAGCAGTAGTTATGTTTGTAACATCACATGTCGCACAATAGTAGCCATGGTAATATGTGTAGCATCATTTTAGTTGTACTGAAATAATACATGTGACACAGTGACACAGTTAATGGTTAATAAACAACCTGCTCAAGATGCTAGCTTAGCTAAGTGCTAACACCTTCATCCCAGCATGTTGTTGTTCGCATCTTAGCACAGCAAAACGATGCCTGCGAGCCCATTTTTTTCATGTTTAATCAAACGTGACCCACAACAGCTGCTCGAGAAGGCTAATCCAATGACAGCTAACGTTTAACACTAATTGACTGACCTCAATCACTGATTGGCAGGCTGGTCGCCATGCCAACTGTCAAGGGCAGGAAGAGGAAGTCCAAAAAGGAAGTCATCGATGACGATGGCGAAGGTGAGTGTGCGACTACTTTGCTACATGTATTACATCCTCTACATGTGTGACATCCCAATGTCATGATCGGCTTGTTTGTCTCTCGAGTGGTTTGCGTGGAAGTGGAGAAAGAAGGATTGACGAATCAGAACAGGGAAGCGGCAACGCCAGACTTCCTCGATGCGGCGGCACCACAGAAGAAGAAAAAAAAGAAGAGGACGCCGACGATTGGTTAGCCTTTTAGCTTTTAGGTGATACACTTTGTAAAGTTTTGAAGGCAACCAAGGAATTTTTGTGCCCAAATCTAAATGTTGTCGTCTGTTAGCACCGATGGAACTCTCACCTGCTTTTGTCACCAAAAATAGCCTTTTCGGCGTCTTCTTGTTATGGCACATTGAGTATTTCGTCATTGTTTCAGATCAGCCGGCGGAGCATGTCGACACGCCAAACGGGGACACGGCCGAAGCCGAGGTGGGCGAGGAGGAACCTGCCGTCGCTATGACCAGACGGACCAAAAGGAAGAGGTTAGCCGTCAGATTCATTCATTTATTTATTGAGGTATTTCTATACAACATCCTGGTTGTTGGATCGTCGTCGTCTTGCGCAGGAAGACCAAATCCACGGAGCATCACAGCAATGATGTCGGAGCCGTAGATGACGACATTGTGGCGAGCGCCCCTTCGCCCATCCCCCAGCATTCCTTGTTCTCCGCCCCCCAAGGAAGCAGTCAACCCGTCGGCAGAGTCTTCGTCGAGAGAAATCGTAAGCTACTTTGCGCAAGGAACCGGAATCATGCATCGAGTACGATATTATCAAGAGCTATTTTCTGTATTTCGGGATTTAGGTCATGGCTCACCTGTTTTCTGGGTTTGGTCACGTAGCGTTTGTAATGCGAGCCCGAGGGAACTTTGACATCCTTTTTCAAATAAGTACATTAGTTCTTGAAAACTCTGCGTGTGTGTGTGGGTAGGGCGTTTCCAGGCGGAGCGAGTGGAGCAGTTGCGACATCCCGACCAGGTGGACGACTACTTGGAGCCCAGACAGATGACGTGGACCACCAGAGACATAGCCATCAAGATCCACAGCAGCTTCAGGTATGCGCGTCGTATAATTTAGTCGTATCATTTAGTTGTGTCATTGGGCAGTGTCATCGTTTCATATTACCGAGTCGTGTCATTGAGTTGTGTTATTGAGTTTCGTCAATGAGTCGTATCATGAAATTGTGTCATTGTGTCGTATCATTTAGTTGAGCCATATCGTGGAGTCATGTCATGGAGTTGTGATACTGAGTAGTATCATTGAGTCGTATCTTTGTGTCATATCATTGAGTCATGTAACTGATTATGTCATTGAGTCTTATTCTCAAGCTGTGTCATTTCATCAGGTTCTTGAATTATGTCATGAAGTTGTGTCATTGCTTCTTATCATCACGTCGTCTCGCTGTCGTGTCGTTTTGCCGTATCGTTGAATGTTATCGGTCTTTGGTATCATTGTGCGGTCTCGTTGCTTCGGACGTGTCGTATCGTGGCGCGGTTTCTATCACTGTGTGCCATTGCAGGGTCCTGGGCCTGTTCTGCCATGGCTTCCTGTCAGGCTACGCCGTGTGGAACGTGAGCGTGGTGTACGTGCTAGCAGGTGAGCGCATGTCCGCGCTGGCCAACCTTCTGCAGCAGTATCACTCGCTGGCCTACAGCGCGCAGTCGCTGCTCTACCTGCTGCTCGCCATCAGCACCGTGTCCGCCTTCGACCGGTACGTTCGCCACTTCGCCTTTGCCGTCAAGTCCACGGTTACTTGATTTTGGATTTCCCACGGCATGCAGCGTCAACCTGGCCAAGGCCTCCATGGCTCTGAGGGGCTTCATCACGTTGGATCCCGCTGCTCTCGCCTCGTTCTGTGAGCCCAACACAGCAACTGCGCACATCAAGCGCTCAAAATCCGTTCAGGCGAAAATAGAGCCCCGGAGCATGAGAAGAGATCCATCGACTCATCACCTCTGCTGTATTTTTAGTGTACTTCACCGCGCTGATCCTGTCCCTCAGTCAGCAGATGACCAGCGATCGCATCCACCTATATCCCACCGCCAACGAGACTCTGTGGTGAGAAATTTTAAAAAATGGCCCGGTGGCACATCTTTCAAATGATCCGATAGAATAAGAATAATATTCCTCCAGGCCTCCTGGTTCTGAGGAGCAGATCTTGCGACCGTGGATCGTGGTCAACCTGGTGGTGGCGCTGCTGGTGGGTCTGGCCTGGGCCATCATCTCCACGCGGCCAGATATTGACTACACGGAAGGTACCGTCCAGTGGGCGTTTTGTTGTCGTATTGTTTTCCAAATTTAAAATCAGCCCCTCATACAAGTTTAACAAATTTGCACAGAATTTGGTAGGAATGTTTTTCATGATAGGGCGCACGAAAAAGTCTCAAGGTCCCAAGCACAAAATTGAACAGGAAGTTGTAAGCTTTGGTTTTGATTCAGCCCTTTTGGGACGAATTCCAAGGCTTGTATTTTTGACGAACTTTGACAACGTCAACTTAAAAAATTAGGGTTATTACTATTATCATTATTTTATGTATGATTTTATGTGTTGCTGTTCTTTGCAGAGTTCTTGATGTCCATGGAAGTCGAGAGCTATCCCCGAGCCGATGACAACATGGACATCCAAGCCTGAGACCTTGTTTAAAATCCCTAATTCCAAGTATTTATTTTCAAAATATTTTTTGTACATGTATGTGTTTTACATCTTTTTTGTCCTTTGTGGTTTTGTGACTTGAAGAAATAAAGAAAGTATCGTGTTGTGCCATGCTTTTGTATCTTCTAAGCATGAGGTGGTGCTGCTGCCCGCCAGATCCAATACATGACTACAGGTACAGTGATGAAGACAATTAAACGCAACCAGCACAAAAAATCCTGCTGTGTGTCGTCACAATTCTCAAACACAACGCAGTCGGAGTTACGCACCAGTTACAGCAGTACTGTTCATATTATAGGTGATTTCAGTCATCATAATGTATTGTTTTAAATCGCTATATTTGACATAACACTGCAGAAATGTTTCATGTATTTGTACAGTTTGGACATCATTGTTAATCAAACATATAACGGGTAATAAGAATAATAATTTTGTGCGCTATAGTATTACAAATTTAAATGAGCACATTTGCAAAGATGTTGAGATGCTCAAAATGTAGAAAAATCTAAGAACCCCCCAAAAAAATGAATGAATTCTCTCACAAGTGGGAGTTGTAAAGTGATGCGTTTAGGACCTTCGTGTATAACTGGGACACTCATCATTTACTTTTACTAACTCGCACAAAAACAAAAAGGAACCACAAAATAATTCATCTCCAAAAGTTCACACAGTAAATTGTTGCCATTATTTTAACAAATCAACCATTTCTTCATCTAAAATGCCGTCCGTCCCCGTTTTCAAAAGCGTTGATCGCGTGAGAGTGACGATTTATCCCAGGCTACATGAAAGCATCAGCACGCGGGGCTTGTGCTGTGGCGGCAATTCAGGCAAACATGTAATGATGGCGGAGCTTCAAATGCTTCTCGAGGAGGAGATCCCCGCAGGGAGAAGGGCCCTCCTTGACAGTTTTCCCAACCTGGATAGGGTGGCCGAGTACTGCGAGACCAACTATATCCAGGTAGGCGTTTTACGGGGAAGTGGAGCCTTGTGTAGCGACGTTTATTCTGCGAGTGGGCGTACCACCGGCAAGGACCGAGTTTACAATGGACCCCCGTTTATCGCGGCCGCGACGGCTGAAAATGAGTGATACAGAGAGACTATTTCAAATTGAATTTGCCTGAAGATCGAAAAAAATTTACATTTCTTCAAACGCTCATATGTGTAGAGCAGTACTTAAACTTCGAGTACCCTGACAAAAGTTTTTGGAGTATAGGTTGTTGCTCTGATTTTTTTTTTTCTTTTGCCTCTATTTACAAGCAATAATTTGATTTACCGATCGTGATGGTCAGTCTAGAAACATATAAACAAATTATTATTTCTAAAATAAAGGCACTTTTTTTTTACATGTATACATACAAACACACACACACACACACACACACACACACACACACACACACACACACACACAAAACCCCTCATCCTACATTTGATTTCTGCTGTTCAGCTCCTGCATATTTGCATATTCACAGATATTTTTTTTCTCAATACTTTTAAAAATATTGTTTAGTAGCATTCCAGTGATACTGGCCTTGAATTATAATACAATAATTAGAATACAGGCGTGTGCGTGTGTGTCAGTGCGTTTCTTGTCAACCTCTGGCATGAATGAGTTTGCGCTGACCTACATTGCATTTGTTCTGCTTACACACACACACACACACACACACACACACACACACACACACACGTCATCTGCATGTAAGCACCAAGCTTACACAAAATAAACAGTCACACAGATGGTATGTTAGCATGTCTCAAGAAGGGGCACAGAATGAAGCACGTACTGTAGCTCCTTGCGCTACATTCCCTTGCATTAGCCCACAGTTCAAGCATGTGTGAAAAATCACGTTTGAGTAAAAATAGTCTTGCTGTGTCAGTGTTTGAGGGTAGCTGCTACCTCGCGAACCATCATAGCTGGTGTCGGCATAGCTAGACCCCCAAAACAACATGTTTGTTCAACCATTAATATTGCATTGTCAAAGACAGAACGACATTTTTAACACTTTAGATTGGTCACTACTTGACCAAAACGATTTGTGTGAATTTTTTTTTTTGTTGAAATTTACCAATTTGTGACATAGCTTGCTCGCTGCCAAATGTTTAGCGCTTGTGATCAAATCACTCTGACGTCCTGCCCAGGCCTCGGACAAGCACGGAGCCCTGGAGGAGACCAAGAGCTACACGACGCAGTCCGTGGCCAGCGTGGCCTACCTCATCAACACTCTGGCCAACAACATGCTGCAGATGCTCGACATCCAGACGTCACAGTTGCGGTGCATGGAGAGCTCCGTCAACCACATCGCACAGGTTGGCCATCGTGAGCAGACAACGCCGCAATGTCTTTGTTAATATTCCAACGTGGGCAATGAGAGCGTGTCTAGGGTGGGCCAAAAGGACTTCAGGCATACAGTAGACTTCAAATCAAGCAATCGAGGATGAGATTACGGAAAGTAGGGACGAAAGACGGACACTAGGAAGGACAGATGAACGTCCACGGGAAGTGAGTGAGCGGTGATGGTGAAAGGAAGCGAGTAAATAAGGGCGGATGGAAAGAAGGATCCAAGCAAGGTATGAAAGGAAAGGAGGGACAAAGCAAAGCGGGTCGCAAGGATGGATAGAAGAAGGAAAGAGATTGCGCGAAGGCAAGCTAGGAAGGACAATGTACGAAAAGAAGAAAGGAAACCTGGAAGGAAAGAGACCAGAATGGTGTGGAAGGAAGGTTTAGTGGAAGGACGGGAGGCAGGAAGAAAGTACGCAAGGATTGAAGAAGTCAAGGATCGTATTAGGGAACAAAACAAGGAAGGTAGGGGGGGGAAGGATGTAAGCTAGGTAGGAAGGATAGAAGAAGGAAGGAGTAAGGAAGGAAAGAAGGAAGATATGGAAAAAGGAAGCGAGTAAGAAAGGATGGATGAAGAAAGGAGTCAACGATGGCAGACAGAAGGAAAGAAGGAAACAAGGATGTATGAAAGGATAGGAGGGAGGAAGGATGAGTGAAAGTCGAGATGAAGGAGACAATGTTGTCGGGGGGCGAAGGATGGCAGCCAGCACGGAAGGATGTCTGAAAGGAAGGAAGACTTCATGAAGGAAGTAGACAAAATGTCGTAGGACGGACAGATGGAGGGGAGGAAGGAATCCAGGACGGTATGAAACGGAGGATGCCAAAAAGATGAACGTCCACGGGAAGTGAGCGAGCGGTGATGGTGAAAGGAAGCGAGTAAATAAGGATGAATGGAAAGAAGGATCCAAGCAAAGTATGAAAGGAAAGGAGGGACAAAGCAAAGCGGGTCGCAAGGATGGATAGAAGAAGGAAAGAGATTGCGCGAAGGCAAAGAAACAAGAATGTCTGAATGGAGGAAGGAAAAGATGGACGGAAAGCACGAGGAAAGGAAGGAAGAAAGGCAGGAAGGATGCGAGGACACAAGGATGGTTTTGTTTTGTTTTGTTTTTCCCCCCCAACAACAGAATTTACTGTTATTTAAAAAAGACTCTTTTCACTTGTTCGGCATTCATTTGCATGAATGCCGGCAGTTAAGATAAGCTCATCTTTTGTGCGAGTCGGCGTCACTGCCGGGCGCGCAACACTCGCCTACACAACAGCTGCCACCCGCTACACACACGCACGCATGCGCTCGGAGCGCCGCTTCTGACAAGCCCGAAAGAAGACCGACGGCATCTCGTTTTTTTTTTTGGCGCATCGCGGCCAAGTGCTAACGAAGGCTGAAACGGAGCATTATGCCACATTTCCAAAAGGACGGTTGTGTGCGCTGCGCTCTTTCAAACACAACTTTCAGACACATGCGTCATTCTTAATTGTTCGTCTTATCAAAAGGCTCGATACTTCCTTGACCACAAAATTAAACTTGATGGATATTGTTGGTGTGGCGTTGCGCAGACGGTGGGCATCCACAAGGAGAAGGTGGCGAGGCGGGAGATCGGCGTGCTGACCGCCAATAAGAACGCCAGCCGCGCCCACAAGATCGTGGCGCCGCCCAATCCCGAGAGGCCGCTGCGCTACGTCCGCAAGCCGGTGGATTTCGGCGCGCTGGATGACGTCGGGCACGGCGTCAAGGTGCGAGCGGCGTTGTTCCTTTATGTCCCGCCCCCCCATCGTTATCACGCTGACCACTTCCTCGTTTTCTCTTTATTTATTTCTATTTTTTTTTTTTGTTTTCTGCCTTTCGTGGATGTGTGAAGTGGTTGCTGAGGTTGAATAAGTCAAAAAAAGCAGCGGCGAGACTCTTTTCACTTGTTCGGCATTCATGTAAATGAATGCCGACAGTTAAGATAAGCTCATCTTTTGTGCGAGTCGGCGTCACTGCCGGGCGCGCAACACTCGCCTACACAACAGCTGCCACCCGCTACACACACGCACGCATGCGCCCGG